>NC_089840.1:295900614-296155750 GCF_035609145.1 Eleutherodactylus coqui | reverse complement strand
TATCAGATATTTCATACAGAGCTGAAGTCGGCGTCGTTGGTCTGCCCGGCCTCAGCCAGTGGTTCATCTATGAATGACAGCGAATGGAGGTTGGTGGGCCGAAGCGCTCCGCGGCCGCTGCCCCTCCACCCAATGCATCGAAGTAACCACTGCTGGCGGCCTCCAGTGGGCAGTGCAGGAACTGCAGGGTTTTTTAGATTGTGATATTGGAAAAAAAAAAAAAAAAAAAAAAAAAAGACAAAATACTTAAAAGATCTTTAAAATAAAAGAAAGGCGATTTACACATCATCCCCCGTACTTCAGTAGTGAGTTAGTACTGCAGGTATGCTCACCTCTTAACCAGACAACAAGGTGGCTTCTCTCTCGCTGGAGGACCAGCTCTGTCCTGCATTACACAAAGAACCCATTGATAGGAATGCTGCAATTCTTCGTTTTCCCTGTGGGGGCAGTGCAGGACAAATGAGTGATCTTGGGTGACTGTCGGCCCCCAGCAGTGCGCGGAGCAAGAAGTCCCGCAGTTTGCGCTAGCTCACAAACAGAACAACAGCTGAGAGGCTCCTCGCTGCGTGTAAACAGGAGTCGCTCCGCCATATGTGCCCGACAGACGTACCGTGTAAAGGTACCTTCAGGCTACCTACACGCAGGTGAGCGCAATATCAGGCTGAGAAACGTGTGCGATTTAGCTGGGGATGCGAGGCGTTTTTAAGGCAAAAACACCTCGCATCTGTGAAATTTGGATCCTGACGCCGAGAGAATCCGAAGGGTTCCCCACTGATTTCAATGTGAAGGCTCGCATGAAGATCGCATTGAAATCAACGGGCGATGCGTTCCAAGGGAAGCGATAAGACAGGACGTACAGTGACACCAAATCTCCTGTGCATGTGACTGCACCCATAAGAGTGGGCACCATATTGGCACGAGTTCTCGGCCGGGTGTAAGCCGCCTCACTGGTTGGTTTCCTCACCGCTTCCACACGACTGCCGGGGGTCTCAGGACTTCGTGGTCAGTTAATGGTCACTGACCTGAGAGGAGAACCTCTTACAGAAGCGATTCCGGAAGGGACTTCTCACCCATCCTGTCTGTTGGGTGGGGGTCTCATCACCGAGACCTTCACTGCCCCGAGAACTGGGGTCCGTGTCCTTGCAGTGAGGTGGTGGTGGAATGGAGTGATGGCCGAGCATCACATCTGCCGTTCTGGAGACACTCTTACCCCCTCATCTACACAAGGCACCAAGATCCTGGCACTGGGCCTTCTTTCCTGCTACCTACCGACCAACCACTATACCCCACCCCCACCCCGCCACGGGAGCCACTGACCTGAGGTAATAAAGGCCAATCCCCTCACCTGTCAATGCGTTTGGGCTGCAGTGCAGCTAATGCCTGTGGCTGAAGGCTTGCCACCCGTGGCTCATCGGGATGACTGCCAAGACTGTGCCAACACTGGCTGCCATGGTAGAGTGGGGCATACAGTTACTGCGGAATGGAAACTAAACCTTAAAGCGACCCTCTGGTTTTCGGACAAATTCTGTCCCGAGGGGAGGGGGGGGGGGGTTATTACTTGCGGTGGTTGTTCTCCAATCCATTGGTTTCGGGCCCCATTTTCGGCCATCCAAGATGGCTACAACAGCTTTCTGACTACCTAATGGCCCCAATGCATCGTTCTCCACTACGCCAGCGCTGATGACTTGAACACCTCTGGTCAGTCTAGCACTACCAATGCATTGTGGGGATTAGGTAGTGTAAAGATTGTGCCAGCCATCCTGGACAGCCAAAAACAGGACCCACGGGCAGAAGCCCCCTGCTGATCTACTACTGATGGCCTAACGTGAGGATAGGCCATCGATGGTCTACAGCCCCACAGAACACACAGGTTGTGCCTCTCCTGCGCTCCATACCTGCGGAGCAAATATGGTCTGTGCCATTGTCCAATAACTGTAGGCCAAAGCCCAGCGGGGGCCACTAAATGACGCAGTCATGTGACATTATGAACTGCTAAAAGCGATCTTCTGTTCCTGGAAACAAAGATGGCGGCACAGCTTCTCCGACTACCCGAAGCGCAGCGCACACGAGTCTCGCTCACACAGAAGTACATGCATTGCGGCCCTGTTAATACGCTGCGTATTAATACGCTTACGGTCGTGTCCTTCGCGATATTTCGCGCCTGTCAGTTTTTGTGCGCACAAATACACTTTTTATTTGGGCACACAAAAAATTACATAGAAGGGCCCACGTATTTGCGCAGGTTCATCGTGGCCGACAGCAGTGCGTTAAATGCAGCAAACCAGGACGCTGCGCATCATGCTATGCAAGCCAACACGGTGTGGAAAAAACAGACACATGTGAGCGAATCCACTGGAATCAATTGGTCACAGCGCTCAGCCAATCAGAGTCGGCGGTTTCTGGAGGCGGGGATTTTTCAATCCCCGGTCACCAGAATGCAGATGAAGACTACCAGTGTCAGGGGAGCACGATGTACTCCCTATGTTTTCAACAGGGCCAGCGCTGCTGCCGCCGACCCCACTGAGAACAATGGGCGATAGCGCAAATTGTTCTTAGCGCTGCGAGGCTTTAGTGAAAAGACCGCAAGCGAGTATGAAACCATTGAAAATCATTGCTTTCATAATCATGCGTTTCCACTCGCTCCCGCATCGCTAGCGGGTAGGCGCCCTTAGATCAATTGTTTTTGCTGGCGGCAGTGGGGAAAATACTTTTCCCGCTTGTTTTTTGCATTTTCCTTTATGGTGTTCCCTGTGTGGTAGAGATATGATGTTACCTTTAGGCCTCATGTCCGGGCGGGTCGGATAGCTGAACTGCGGAAGTGACCGCTGGCGCACATGGGCACTACAGTTTTTTTTTTTAAATGCCTGCTTGCCTACGGAATCCACGACCCATCCGCAATGTCAATTGTGGACGATCCGCGGATCTGGCGGCTTCCATTGAAGTCCGGACGCTCCGTGCTTCCCTTTGGGTGGCTTGAACTGCGGATCCTGCGAATCTAATTCCCGTGGACATGAGGCCTTATTGTAGAGTCGTTGCCATTATGACATCATTCCAGGACTGAAGCACTTTTAGTGTTCAGCCATCGGAGCGGCTCCAGCTCTTGTGGGACGAGGGGTCGGCGTTATTGGGGGCATCTAGGCGGTTCAGACGGCTTTATTTTTACTCCTGTTTTGAGGAAGTGAAATGATCAGAAAACAGTCATTCTAACTTTTTTTTACGGTATTACCCGTGGCGGATGATGCAATATTACAGGACGGGCGTTCTGGATGTGGTGAGGAAAACCTTGGCGGAAGTTGTTTTCGTTCCTTTTTTCCAATCTTTAAAGATGGCGGCTGTGGGAGCGCGCGGGACTCCGGCGTCACGCGATCTGCCCCAGGTGACGACGCCGGAGTGCAGGATCCATCCCCGGCCCCCCTAGCAGCACCTACTAATATAAGGGGACGTGCGCGGTTCCTTTATTTCGGCTCACAAGGGGCTCGCTGACGACGTCCTGAAGGGCCATCGCAAAGTATTGGCACGGCTAATTGCTTAAAGGAAACTTTTAATGTCATTCAGGCCACCAATCGTTCGGCTTCAGACGGGCGCTGCAACTGGCGAGGTCTGAGCCGCGCACGCCGCGCCGTAGATTACACCGTTATCACTCGAGAGCAGAACACAAGGGGCGGCCATTCATTTCCCTTCACACAGTCCAATCCGCTCACAATGAAACTTTTCATCTTGCTAAATGCCACAATTCTAATCTGACGCTAATTTACAAATCGCTGCAGATTTAGCTTAAAATAAAACCGGTCATCTGAAAAAAAGAGCGAAGCAACAAACAGCTGGGAAGACAATTTGAGGAAATGGATGTATTGCGGCTTATCCCCCCACGCCGCGGCCGCTGGAGCTCTTTAATAGGCTGACAGTTGCATTGGGATGGTTAATAAAACATTCAACAGCGAGTCTTCAGCCAATATAGGAATGCAAATCCCACCAGAAATATATAATTCATCAGACAGTAATATTTAGTCACAGCCAAATAATAATACCGCACACGCAAAACACCGAGGGCGAGGAGAGCGCGGCAACACTGCCACCCAGAGGCCGGCGGCGGGCACTGCGGGCGGCTGATCACCGCACGGATACATGTATGCACAGACACGCTGCCGGTCCTCATCCACACGGCGTGTTCGGTCCGTGAACGCGCAGTATATTCTGACTGACGACCCGTGTGACCCGCTTATCTGCCCGCTTGGTGTTTCGAAACGTATTAACAGCTTTTTCAAGATGTGCAAAAAAACACAAAAACCCAAACCAGTCCATTGAGTCCATGCAGTGCATGCATCACATCAGGCGCAGTCACTGCGTGATTGCACAGTCCTGTTAAGGCCTTAGTCCACGGCACATGCAGATCTCCGTAGCAAAAGACCTGCGAGTCAGTGCGGAAATGATTTTTAAATGCTTGCCGGCGATGGCGGATGTACGTGGCGCACCACAAATCGTCCGCGCAAGTTAAGGAAAAAACTACAGAAACCACAAGCGCAAAGTGACTGCCTCCCCCTCCTCCCCACCCTCGCTTCCATAGAGATCAATGGAGCCGATCACACGGAATCCGCCGTAAAATACGCAAAACAAACCTGCGTGTGTGCGTGGAGGCGCGGACGCTGCATGCTTTCCCAAGGGCGGTTTGAACTGCGGATCTTTGGCGCGGGTGCCAATTGTGGATTCCGTGGCGATCAGGCCTGACGTAGCTCTTTCGGTCTGTAATATGGAGCAGGTAGGACGTGCCGCACCTTTCCTGCACGCGTGTCAACAGCGCAGCTCTAAACACTGCAGTGCAAAGGATGGGGCTTCAGTACGGCGATGGGGCTCATTCACACGTCTGCGCTGCATATTATGAGCGGATTACTTACACATGAAGACGCCGTTGATTCGCATCCTGGTATTCGAACGTGCGTTATGTCACGTGGAAAATAATCCCCGCAGGTCCAGTTTGGGTGCGAATACCGGGAGAGTGTAACGGCGCCATACGTGCAGAGTCACATGTTATTTTGTTGCGTGAATGAAAAATGTGATGAATGCGCCAAAGAAACCCCACAACGCGCAGAGTTTCAGTCTGTGACAATGCTTCGTATTTCATGGACAGAATCTAAGCCCCCCAGGCCAGTTTGGATGAACCCCAGGGGTCACTTCACACTCGCACATTTTGTCTCTGTCTAGCGATTACATCAAGCGAGCAACTAAACTGAGAGGAACTGCAAATGACCAATGGAAGGAGTCCGCCGCCGGCCCGTTCGCAACAATGTTACAAAACGGAAACGCTGCAATCCATGTTCGTTCCTTTTTTTGAACTGGAATGACAAGTGCGGCAGTTCGCGCTTTTGCTTCGGCTTTAAAACCGTAATGGTGACGAACGGAAGGCGTGTAGTTTCAGCGCAGGACATTGGGCACAACAAGTGAGGCGTTCCCTCTCCCAGACAGAACCGCTAGCGTGACCCCATCCCAACAAGGACGTCCTCAGGACCCGTTCGCACGACGCAGATTTGTCGTGGAATTAGAAAGGAAATCCATGCCAAGGATCTGGAACTCGCCTGGCGGCCGGGGGGGGGGGGGGGGGGGGGGGGTGTTTACTGCAAACGCGGCGCAGCAAAAATGACACGTTAACTTTAGGCCCAATGCCCACAGACGGATTATCGCTGCGGAATCCACAGCCAGACGCCCGCCGCACATTCTGCAGCAATGTCTGTCCATAAACATGCAGTGGTAAAAGATTCTCCCCTGCCAACCAGCGGAAATCAGCTGCCATTTTCCGCTAGCGGGAAGGGGGGGGGGGGGGGGGAATCGCAGCATGCTCTATTTTGTGCAAAAAAAACCAAAACGCACGGACGGCTTCCACTGCAGTCAATAAAAGCTGTCCATCCCGCAATACAACGTACAGTGGGCACTGCGGAGTACCGCAGGAATCTGCGTCACAGCCTAGAGCGTCATGCCCTGCACTGCGCATGTGTGCCAGCTTGCCGGACAAGACACCGGATGCGGACAGGTGAGTATAGGGTCTCGGGGGGCGCCGGGTCTGATTCCAGTCTGATTCCGCCCCGGCCGTGGGCAGGAGGCCTTATTCTGGGGGTCAGTGCGATTAGAGTAACATCCAGTTTAGCTCTTTTTTGTGTGTGTTTTTGTTCTTGCACCCGGCCGCCTTCTTCTGAATCCACAACCTTTTTTAGCTTTCAGTTGACGGGTTGCGGGGGGCTTGTAGTTTCTGTCGGTACCATTAGGGGGGTCATATGGCTTTCTGATCAAATTTTTTTTTTAAATTTTATCTGGGGGACCAAAAAAGTGCAATCCTGGCGTTCACTGTGAGAAATACACATTATTTTATGAGCACCACTAAGGACAAGCCGATAACAAATGGGTTTATTTGTGTTACATTAAAAAAAAGGGAACATTTTTCTCTAAACTTGAAGTATAGAATACTCTTGGGTTAAATGCCCACATGGGACTCGACCTAGAGATCATCTGATCACACAATGCACTGCAATACTTAGTACTGCACTATTGTACTTCTGCAGGCATTCTATTATGTGCGGCCCCAGGCAGCCATGACACATGAGCTCGGAAGACAGAGGGCGCTCCCTCCCTCTGTCAGACTATTTAAATACCGCCATCAGAGTGACACTAAAGGGTTAACAGCCACAATCGCAGTTTTCTCTGAGGGCGTTACAAACTGCGTGCGGCGAAGAGCTTGTGTGACGTATATGGTTTCCAACGCGTTTGGCGTTTTTCCCTCTCCTAGCGATGCTTATGCATGTCCCGTGTTTCAGTTGGATCGCTGAGCAGTCCCCTATTATTTGCTATGGGGGGGGTGTAACACGCGGATGTCACACTCGTATAACTCGCAGCTACTTCGATGGGGTTCTCTCTTGTACAGAGTGCGGTACGGGGCCGAGCTTCCACTGGTGTAAATACGGCCCAACAGCCGGGGGTCAGCTATGGAGAGGACCCAGAGGGAAGGGGTTAATCCTTAGAACACAGCCCTACTATTACATAACCATCACTACTATAAGGCCTCCTTCCCACGAACGGATTTCCGCCGCGTAATTCGCGGCGAAAATCCGCTGCGTTGCCCGCAGCTATTAGGTTCTATTGAACCTAATAGCACAATGCTCACGATGCGTAATTCCACCGCGGAATTACGCACCGCGATTTCTCCCGTCCTCACCCACAGCATGCTCTATTTTCTGCGGGTGAGGACGGGCTGTACGCACTGACGGCTTCCATTGCAGTCAATGGAAGCCGTCCGTTCACGCTATCTCCCGCTGTAACCAGCGGGAGATAGCGTGAAAAAACGCTTTCCCGCCCACCGCCGCGCGTCATATGACGCCATATGACGCGGCCGGCCGCGTCACGTGACACGGCCGGCCGCGTCACGTGACACGCTCGGTGACGCGTCGGCGGTGGGCGGTGACGGGCGGTGACGCGGCGGCGGTGGGCGGGGAAGCGATTTCACGCTATCTCCCGCAGGTAAGTATAGGGGCTCTGGGGGGCGCCGTGACGGGCTTCACAGCGTAATATTACGCGGCGGAGCCCGTCACGCTCGTGGGAAGGAGGCCTAAGGTAGGTGATGCAGGAAGCCGCGGTTCTTGTAATCCAAAAAATATTAAAGGTGAACACAGGTTTTTGTTGTTGTTTTTTTAAATCCGTGAATCGCCGATCACTTTCACATCCGACGAGCGCAGAAATCAAGTGTAGCCCAAAGCCCGGCTCATCAGCGACCAGCTACAGGACAGGACCGGAGGAGAAGGATCAAGTACATGGGGGCTGTGGTGACTGGGGGGTGGGAGAAGGCAGTATATGGGGGCTGCGATGACTGGGGGGGGGAAAGGCAGTATATGGGGGCTGCGATGACTGGGGGGGGGAAAGGCAGTATATGGGGGCTGCAATGACTGGGGGGGGGAAAGGCAGTATATGGGGGCTGCAATGACTGGGGGGGGGAAGGCAGTATATGGGGGCTGCAATGACTGGGGGGGTAAAAGGCAGTATATGGGGGCTGCGATGACTGGGGGGGGGGGGGTAAAAGGCAGTATATGGGGGCTGCGATGACTGGGGGGTGGGAGAAGGCAGAATACGGGGGCTGCGATGACTGCAGGGGGTGGGGGGGTGGGGGGGTAAAAGGTGGTATACGTTGGCTGTGATGACTGGGGGGTGGAAGAAGGCAGAATACGGGGGCTGCGATGACTGGGGGGTGGAAGAATGCAGTATATTGGGGCTGCGATGACTGGGGGGGTAAAAGGCATTATATGGGGGCTGCGATGACTGGGGGGCTTTCTTTGGGCATTGATAAACATGGGCCAATGCTCTGTATGGAGGTGAGCATCGGGATCCTGCACCCGTGTGTCTGCGCAGTAGAGGACACAGCCGCCGCCATCTTGGGAAGGTCCAGCTGCTGCGATGTGTTTCCATGAGCTACACATGGGCACTGGAGGGTCTTCATCCGGCGCCGTACAAGTTAGCCCTGAAGCGCTCCTACATGTCTGTGTCCAGCAGTTGCCCCCGGCGCTCACAACCCCTTTAATGACTACAATAACGGAAGTAATGGGGACTCACAAAGTCGGCCTCCAGCTTGCTCATCTCCTGCTTGTAGCTCCGCATGCGGTTGCTGTACATGGCTCGGCTCTGGGCCGGGATCTCCCGAACTTCCAGGTCCATCTGCTCCATCTGTTGGGACAGAAATCCTGTCAGGTCAAAACATGACGATATCATTCGCGCGTGCGCCAAATATAACACGCTATGCAATGCCCGCGGGGAGACGTCTCGGAAGAGATACGCAGCGGAGCTTTATTTAACCCCTCAACAGTCACATTAATATTGGGAAAACCCTCCCAAAATGGCACTTTTTTAACTGGAGATTTTTCAGTCCGCATTTTTTTTTTGTGGAACAGCTTGTAGTTTTTATTGATTCTGAGCTTTATACGACTTTTTAATTACTCTTTATCCCGGTTCAGGGGAAGCGAGATGATCAGAAAACGGCGATTTTGGATTTTTTTTACAGAATTTACCGCGCTGGATAAATAATGTGATACTTTATATCACGGGGCGTTACGGAGGTGGCAGATAGATAGAGATTTTATTCAGCTACCAATATTTTTAATGCGTGGTTTTTTTTTGGCTTTTTTCCCGCGACACATTGGAATATTTTTCAATATCTTTTTTTTCCACTTACTTTTTTTTTCTATTTTATTAGTTTCATTGGGGGTAAAAAGCTAAAAAAACGTTTTTGCTGTTTTTCAATTCATAGTTTATTTTTAACATTTTGTATACCGTATAAACCTCAGTATAAACCGAGCTATACTGGAGTCTATACTAGGTAAAGAAAAAATGCAATCCTCACCTCCCGGCCGCTGTCTCTGTCCCCGGCGCGATGGTCTCCCCGGCGGTGCGACAAGCAGCTTTAAATTCCCCCGCCGCCAGTGCTGTCTAAGTAAGCGCTGTGATTAGATCAAGCGTCAGCCAATCACAGCCGGCGCTCGATAAACCAATCACAGCCATTCAGTGATGTCATCCACTGAATGGCTGTGAAGGATCGTGCACCGACTAGGATTGGCTGGCTCTTGATCCAATCACAGCGCTTACCTAAGAGTTTACCTAAGAGTTTAATAAACGCCTACTCTATAAGTTCTGCTCTCGCCGCACTCGCACCGACCCATACAACAAGGTTGTCCTTTGTACTGCACTATTACCCCTGGAAAATCTAAACCCGCCACAAATGGCGCAATTGCAATTTTTTATTCCATTCATTTCTCTTGACTTTAAAGTTTGTAAAACTTTTTTTGCACATTATTAAGGTGCATTAAACGCTGCGATTTAATACGGCAACTTGTATCGCAAAAAACACGAGCCGCCATACGGAAACCGTCAGACGTTACAGCCCTTAGAAGGTGTGGGCAGAAAGAAAGAAAGAAATCTGGTACTAAAGTGGTAAAAAAGAGAATTCAGTGCCTGCAGTGGCGGTACAGACGCAGCGCTCCACTCTTCTAGCGCATTTCATTTGGTTAACGCGCCTCGCTGAGCTTCTACTCCGGGCTATCAGACAGTCCTAAATGTGCCGCATCTCCCGCAGGGGATGAATCTGTCTACAGACGCTCTGCTCCCAGGCAGAAGCTGCCGTAGTTCACGTCTAAAATTGTGCCAAACTTTTGGCGCAATTTGGTGCAATTTAAACTACGCCCACCTTTCAGGCAGTACAGAGAAGCTGTCCAAAAACGCCAAAAATGTGGGGCGAAGCGCGGAAAACGGTTTTGTGTTGTCATTTGCGCTCGTCAACGGTCGTATTTTGAGCGGTAAACGAGCCCCAATGTTTACACGGAATCTGACACAAATTCCAATGGATCTGCATACTGGCCGCCACGGATAAGCCCGCACATACAAACGCGATAATGCGCCACTTCTTTTTCCCACGTGGTGCGGACTGACATGCAAATAACGGCGACACCTAAATGTTGCCGATTCCATGAGATCTGCGGTGAAAGCTCGTTTTCCGCTGTGGAGAATCTGCCCCAAACCCACCGTGGGTGACCGCAGCCTCAGGCTTCGCACTGCTGACACTTTGCTACAGTTGCTTCCAGCAGCACAAACCTCCCCCCTCCTAGTTGGTTACAATGTATCAGTGCCGGCTGTTTATCCTCACTGGATACAATTGTAACAAACTCTCAGCAGTGAGGTCTGCAGTCCATGAACTCTCTGAGTTGGCTGTCCGTTCCCATCATGAATTGCGCTGACGGCGGTCTGATCATGCAGAGGTCCGTACCGCCGGGATCACGTGATGCCATCCCGCTAGCAGTATATATGGGACAATCTATGGATTATTGAAAGGTTATAAGTGGCTGATAACATCCCTTTAACCCCTTCAAGACCAGAGAGCTTTCATTTTCCTTCTTTCATCTCTTTCATTTCTCCATTAGCGGCGCGCGGTTGGTTGTTTTTGCGGGACGAGTTCTGTTTTTTAAGTGGTACCATTTAATGTACAGAAAAACTTTTTAAAAAAATTAAAACGTGGAGAAATTTAAAAAATATGCAATTTCCCCATGTGTTTGGGGGGGGGGGGTAGTATTACAGCATTTACTAGCAGTAAACATGGCATGTGCGCCGTGTTCTGCGGGTCGGTGTGATGCTGGAGAGACCAGATTTATATCGGGTTTTTTTACATGTTTTTCTATTTTTAAGAAGGAAATATATTTATTTCCTTAACTCTTGCTTTCCGTCGCCGCGCCCCGAGGCCCACAGCATATATATCTTTTGGGCAGTTGCGCTGTGGTTATTAGTGCCACTTAGGGTGCATTCAGACGACCATATATCGGCTGGGTATTCACGCCGGCCGATATACGGCGCCTCTGCAGGGGGAGGAGGCTGGAAGAGCTGGGAATTAGCTCCGCCCCTGTCCCACCTCTCCTCATTGAAAATAGTGCAGGGGAGTGGAGAGGAGGCAGAGAGGGGGCGGGAGCTCAGAGCACTGCTCCCGGCTCTTCCAGCCACCTCCCCCTGCAGAAAGGGACGCTGTATATCAGCCGGGCGTGAAAACCGGGCCGATATACGGTCGTCTGAATGCGCCCTTAGTGCCACACGTGTCCGTTGATCCCTTTTTATCGGCATTATGTCCTTTTTCCCATGCAGAATAAATATTCTGATACTTGAACAGTTTGGGCTTCCACGCACGCAGTGACACAAAACAGGACTGGTTTTTGGGGTTTTCCTAAATTGTTTTATTTTTATGAGGCGGGGCCTGAGGGTAACGAGACGCGGGGCCTGAGGGTAACGAGACGCGGGGCCTGAGGGTAACGAGACGCGGGGCCTGAGGGTAACGAGACGCGGGGCCTGAGGGTAACGAGACGCGGGGCCTGAGGGTAACGAGACGCGGGGCCTGAGGGTAACGAGACGCGGGGCCTGAGGGTAACGAGACGCGGGGCCTGAGGGTAACGAGACGCGGGGCCTGAGGGTAACGAGACGCGGGGCCTGAGGGTAACGAGACGCGGGGCCTGAGGGTAACGAGACGCGGGGCCTGAGGGTAACGAGACGCGGGGCCTGAGGGTAACGAGACGCGGGGCCTGAGGGTAACGAGACGCGGGGCCTGAGGGTAACGAGACGCGGGGCCTGAGGGTAACGAGACGCGGGGCCTGAGGGTAACGAGACGCGGGGCCTGAGGGTAACGAGACGCGGGGCCTGAGGGTAACGAGACGCGGGGCCTGAGGGTAACGAGACGCGGGGCCTGAGGGTAACGAGACGCGGGGCCTGAGGGTAACGAGACGCGGGGCCTGAGGGTAACGAGACGCGGGGCCTGAGGGTAACGAGACGCGGGGCCTGAGGGTAACGAGACGCGGGGCCTGAGGGTAACGAGACGCGGGGCCTGAGGGTAACGAGACGCGGGGCCTGAGGGTAACGAGACGCGGGGCCTGAGGGTAACGAGACGCGTGAATATGAGCGCCATTCTTCTGAATGGAGTCACACACGAGCGATGCTACGAGGTAATAAATCGCAGTACGTCCTATTTTTCCTCGGACCGCATCGCTCACTGATTTCGGCAGAACCCTAAATACATCCCATTGCTCTCCGTGCGTAGTGCGATGCGAGGTGTCCCATAGAAATCAATGGGAAATGCTTCCAATCCGCTTTCGCCCGAGGATCGGGATTTCACAGAAGTATTGCGTGGCGTTTTTGCCTGAAAAATCCCCTTGCATCTGCGAGCCAAGTGCGGGCTGACGAGCCTGTGTGAAGCTGGCCCTAGGTGCCATAGGGGACATGAACTTCCAGCCCATCGGCACCCTCTGATCACAATCAGTGGGGGCTCCACCGCTGGGACCCGCACCGATCCCAAGAACGGAGGCCCA
Organism: Eleutherodactylus coqui; assembly: GCF_035609145.1. Taxonomy (NCBI): domain Eukaryota; kingdom Metazoa; phylum Chordata; class Amphibia; order Anura; family Eleutherodactylidae; genus Eleutherodactylus; species Eleutherodactylus coqui. Next base: position 296,142,893 of record NC_089840.1, on the reverse strand, counting down.
TGTCTGCAGTGTAGGGAGGAGTGGATCCGATAGTCGTACATCTGCGGTGGCGGCACCATTCCTCTCTATGGCACAGGTAGATAGCCGACCGCTGCACTAGGCCATGTGCCTGCGCCATAGAGAGCAACGGAGGCGCCGCAGCGCACGTACGACTAGTGGATCCACTCCTCACTGCACTTCAGAAATGGGAGACTAGAAGGTGAGCTGTGAAAAAAGGTGGGGCACTGGTTGCCCCATTCTCATAATCAGCAGGGGGTCCCAGAGGTTAGAGACCCCCCACCTGATCTATCAGCTTTCGCCCATTCCATAGATAGGTGAAGATTGAAAAATATATATCCCGTCTCTGGAATACTCCTCTGAAGTGACCCGGAGAAACAAAGATGGCCGCACCGCTTCCCCGACCTGTGGCTGTTGGGAACCAAAACCCCCAGCATGCAGAACAGGCTGAGAGTTGTAGTTCTATGGGGACACGCAGGGTCCCTGGTTCTCCTGTACGTACCAACTCCTTGGCCTCCTCCAGCTGCTTCTCCACATTAATCACCATCTGCTTCTTTTCGTCTGGAAGATAGAAAGATAGGAGTCACCACTCAGCCCCACCGCCAGCGCTCAGCCCCACCACCACTACTCAGACCCACCGCCAGCGCTCAGCCCCACCACACCGCCACCACTACTCAGCCCCACTGCCACCACTCAGACCCACCGCCAGCGTTCAGCCCCACCACCACACCACCACTACTCAGCCCCACTGCCACCACTCAGACCCACCGCCAGCGCTCAGCCCCACCACCACACCACCACTACTCAGCCCCACTGCCACCACTCAGACCCACCGCCAGCGCTCAGCCCAACCACTGCTCAGCCCCACCGGCACACTGCCACCACTCCAATGCCGTCGACCCAATGCCATCGCTATCACCACTATGTCAGCCCCACCGCCAGAGCCATTGTCACTCTGTCAGCCCCGTTGCCAGCGCCCAGCCCCGCCGGGGCACTGCCAGCGCTCTCGCCACTGTCAGCCCCGCCGCCAGTGCTCAGCCCCGCCGGCGCACTGCCAGCGCTCTCGCCACTGTCAGCCCCGCCGGCGCACTGCCAGCGCTCTCGCCACTGTCAGCCCCGCCGGCGCACTGCCAGCGCTCTCGCCACTGTCAGCCCCGCCGGCGCACTGCCAGCGCTCTCGCCACTGTCAGCCCCGCCGCCGGTGCACTGCCAGCGCTCTCGCCACTGTCAGCTCCGCCGCCAGCGCTCAGCCCCGCCGGCGCACTGCCAGCGCTCTCGCCACTCTCAGCCCCGCTGCCGGCGCACTGCCAGCGCTCTCGCCACTCTCAGCCCCGCTGCCGGCGCACTGCCAGCGCTCTCGCCACTCTCAGCCCCGCTGCCGGCGCACTGCCAGCGCTCTCGCCACTCTCAGCCCCGCTGCCGGCGCACTGCCAGCGCTCTCGCCACTCTCAGCCCCGCTGCCGGCGCTCAGCCCCGCTGGTGCACTGCCAGCGCTCTCGCCACTCTCAGCCCCACCGGCGCACTGCCAGCGCTCTCGCCACTCTCAGCCCCGCCGGCGCACTGCCAGCGCTCTCGCCACTGTCAGCCCCGCTGCCTACGCTCAGCCTCGCCAGCGCACTGCCAGCGCTCAGCCCTGTCAGCCCCACTGCCAGCGCTCAGCCTTGCCGCCAGCACCATCGCCACCCTGTCAGCCCCATCGCCAGCGCTATCGCCACTGTCAGCCCCCCAAACCAGTGCTCAGCCCCGCCGCCAGCGCCACTCTGTGCTCAGCCCCGCCGCCGCACTGTCAGCGCTCTCACCACTCTGTCAGCCCCACTGCCGCACTGTCAGTGCTCAGCCTTGCCGCCAGCACCATCGCCACCGTCAGCCCCATCGCCAGCGCTCTAGCCACTCTGTCAGCCCCGCCACCAGCGCCCAGCCGCCGCACTGTCAACGCTCTCACCACTCTGTCAGCCCCACTGCCACACTGCCAGCGCTCTCGCCACTTTGTCAGCCCCAGCGCCATTGTCTCTGTCAGCCCCACCGCCAGCACTCAACCCCCAACGCCGCACCGCCAAAGCTCAACCCCGCTGCCAACGCTCAGCCGTGCCACCAGCACTCAACCCCACCGCCACACTATCAGCGCTCAACCACACTGCCAGCGCTCTCGCCACTCTGTCAGCCCCGCCGGCACAACGTCATGGCTACATCCAAAGTCAGACTACATTATAATCACAGCTGAGACCACCAGAGGCTGCGACCCACCATGCCTCCGGCGTTAAGGCTTCTTCTTCCTGCAGGCGCTCACCAGCCCTCACACTGCCCTAGGGGGCACCACTGCCCTCCATGCTCTGCCAACCCCTCACTGTCCCCACGGCCGGCTCATGGGCACCCCTACACCCTGCCCTAGGGGGCACCGCTGCTCTCCATTCTCTGCCAACCCCTCCATGTCCCCCGGCCCCCTCACTGCCCTCCATGCTCTGACGCCCCCTCACTGTCCTCACGGCCGGTTCATGGGCACCCCTACACCCTGCCCTAGGGGGCACCACTGCTCTCCATCCTCTGCCAACCCCTCACTGCCCTAGGGGGCACCACTGCTCTCCATCCTCTGCCGCCCCCTCACTGCCCTAGGGGGCACCACTGCTCTCCATCCTCTGCCGCCCCCTCACTGCCCTAGGGGGCACCACTGCTCTCCATCCTCTGCCAACCCCTCACTGCCCTAGGGGGCACCACTGCTCTCCATCCTCTGCCAACCCCTCACTGCCCTAGGGGGCACCACTGCTCTCCATCCTCTGCCGCCCCCTCACTGCCCTAGGGGGCACCACTGCTCTCCATCCTCTGCCGCCCCCTCACTGCCCTAGGGGGCACCACTGCTCTCCATCCTCTGCCGCCCCCTCACTGCCCTAGGGGGCACCACTGCTCTCCATCCTCTGCCGCCCCCTCACTGTCCTCACGGCCGGTTCATGGGCACCCCTACACCCTGCCCTAGGGGGCACCACTGCTCTCCATCCTCTGCCAACCCCTCACTGCCCTAGGGGGCACCACTGCTCTCCATCCTCTGCCGCCCCCTCACTGCCCTAGGGGGCACCACTGCTCTCCATCCTCTGCCGCCCCCTCACTGTCCCCACGGCCGGCTCATGGGCACCCCTACACCCTGCCCTAGGGGCACTACTGCTCTCCATCCTCTGCCAACCCCTCACTGTCCTGAGGGCACCGCTGCTCCCCATGTCCCCACAGCCCCCTCACTGTCCTGGGGCACCGCTGCTCTCCATCCTCTGCTGCCCCCTCACTGTCCTGGGTCACCGCTGCTCCCCATGTCCCCCGGCCCCCCTCTCACCTCCCGACAGTTTGGGGATCTTCCCGATCCGGCCGGTGATCTCGGCTGTGAGGACCCCATAGTCCTGCTCATAACCCTGGAACTCGGCAGACATGTTTATGCAGACAGCAGAGGAACACCCGGAAGTCTCTCCTCCAACTACTTCCACCGGTCCGCTCGCTCAGCGCTCCCCGGCGACCCTAGCAACCGGCTCTTCCTTGGTAACCGGCAACAGGGGGCGGTGCCAGTGACGTCATGCAGGTACGGATCCACCTACTCACCCCCGGAATACAAGAGTGGCCGCCGCGCGGGATGAGGGCGGGGCTATGAGGGAAGCCGCAACCAATCACCTCTTAGTGCTTATCTGCCATCCAGGGGCATAAAAGTGAAAGCTAAAGTCCGATTGGCTGCTTGGGTATGTGCCCATAGCAACCAATGTCTATAGCAACCAATCATTTCTCAGCTTACATTTTCAATTAAGGGATGGAAAAGTGAAAGCTGTAATATGATTGGCTGCTCTGGTGTATAGTAACCAATCAGGTGAGCCGACATAATGGCGACCCTACAGTGATGGGTACAGGAGCCCACAACCAGACTTCCACCAAAGACCCCCATAGTGATGGCCGAGACCCTCCCTGTAACCGGGGTTACTGACCTCAACGTAACTCAGGGGGGGCATCATTACCACTGCGGCCACTGAGAGGGGGCATCATGACCACTGGGGCTACTGAGGGGGGGCATCATTGCCACCGGAGCCACTAAGAAGGGGCATCATTACCCCTAGGGCCACTGAGGGGGGCATCATTACCACTGGGGCCACTGAGGGGGGCATCATTACCACTGGGGCTACTGAGAGGGGGGATCATTACCACTGGGGCCACTGAGGGGGGGGCATCATTGCCACGCGGCCACTGAGAGGGGGCATCATTACTACTGGGGCCACTGAGGGGTAAAATTGTATGCAAGCCACACCCCCTGACCATACCCCCTTTTACATTGGTCGCATTTTTCGCCCACCTAACTGTCCGTGAATTTACGGTCGGTTGGCAGTAACCGGTCGGAATATCTTCTGAGCAACTAATCAGAGTGCTGCCACAGAGACAGGCTGCCATGACCAGTCCGAGTGCCCCGTCAGCCCCCATAATGACTTCTTCAGGCAGTGACCAGTCCTAGTGACAACCAGAGTCAGCGTTGGCTGGAGACCCCCAGAGTCAGCGATGCCTGGAGACCCCCAGAGTCAGTGGGCTGGAGATCCCCAGAGTAAGTGATGGCTGGAGACCCCCAGAGTCAGTGGGTTGGAGACCCCCGAGTCATTGGGTTGGAGACCCCCAGAGTCAGCGATGCCTGGAGACCCCCAGAGTCAGTGGGCTGGAGATCCCCAGAGTTAGTGATGGCTGGAGACGCCCAAAGTCAGTGGGTTGGAGACCCCCGAGTCATTGGGTTGGAGACCCCCAGAGTCAGCGAAGGCTGGAGACGCCTAGTCAGCGGGCTGGAGACCCCCAGAGTCAGTGGGCTGGAGAACCCCCCAGAGTCAGCGATGGCTGGAGACTCCCAGAGTTAGCAATGGCTGGAGACCCCCAGAGTCAGTGGGCTGGAGACCCCCAGAGTCAGTGGGCTGGAGACCCCTTGAATCTCATATTAAGGTCTTGAGTGATGACCGCGTATCTCACGCACGTATCTCACACACAAATCTCAGGCATATCTCACGCACATCTCAACACGTATCTCACGCACGTATCTTATACCTATCTCATGCAGGTATCTTACGCACATATCTCACAAATATCTCACGCACGTATCTCACACACATATCTCACGCACATATCTCATACCTATCTCACACATGTATCTCACGCACATATCTCACATATATCTCACTCACATATCTCATACATATCTCACGTACAAATTTCACGCACATATCTCACACACGTATCTCACGCATGTATCTCATACCTATCTCACGCACATATATCATACCTATCTCACGCACGTATCTCACACACATATCTCACGCACGTATCTCATGCCTATCTCACGCACATATATCATACCTATCTCACACACACATCTCACACACATATCTCACGCATGTATATCATACCTATCTCACGCACATATATCATACCTATCTCACGCACGTATCTCATGCCTATCTTATACACATATCTCACACACACCTCATGCACGCATCTCATACCTATCTCACACATGTATCTCACGCACATATCTCACATATATCGCACGCACAAATCTCATACATATCTCACGTACAAATCTCACGCACATATCTCACACACGTATCTCATACCTATCTCACACATGTATCTCACACACATATCTCATACCTATCTCACGCACGTATCTCACACACATATCTCACGCACGTATCTCATGCCTATCTTATACACATATCTTACGCACGTATCTCATACCTATCTCACGCACGTAACTCACATAAATATCTCACGCATGTATCTCATGCCTATCTCATACACATATCTCACACACATATCTCACGCACGTATTTCATACCTATCTCACACACGTATCTCACGCACATATCTCACATATATCGCACGCACAAATCTCATGCACATATCTCATAGATATCTCACGCACGTATCTCATACCTATCTCATGCACATATTTCACACACATATCTCACGCACGTATATCTCACACTTATCTCACGCACATATCTCACATATATCGCACGCACATATCTCACAGATATTTCACGCACGTATCTCACACACATATCTCACGCACGTATGTCATACCTATCTCACGCATGTATCTCACACACATATCTCACGCACGTATCTTATACCTATCTCACGCACGTATCTCACACACATATCTCACGCACGTATCTCATACCTATCTCACGCACATATTTCACACACATATTTCAGGCACGTATCTCACGCACATATCTCACACATGTATCTCACGCACATATCTCACACATGTATGTCACACACATATCTCACGCACATATCTCACATATATCGCACGCACATATCTCACAGATATCTCACTCACGTATCACACACATATCTCACACATGTATGTCACACACATATCTCACACATGTATGTCACGCACATATCTCACACATATCTCAGGCATGTATCTCACGCACATATCTCACGCACGTTGTCTTGCACAGTGTGACTTTTTTCTTTAATCCCCCGCTGTCTCATAGTGGTTGCGCATGTATCGTCGCGCTCACACAATGTATACAGTACGGGGAGTGTCTCATACGCTGTCCATAAGAGAGAACAGGGCTCACCCTGCGTGATGCACGGGGTAACAGAGCACGCCGCCATCTTTTTCTACACGCAGTGTTTACACGCAAATGTGAGCAGATCATTGAAAGTCCATGTACTTTAACTCCATTCACCACGTGTCACGCAGCCGTACATCGTGTGCGTAATACGCGCCAAAATGATTTAACGGCGCCACTATTAATATTGGTGCCACTATGGGGACTGGAAAAAAGTAAAAATGAGTCAAATAAAGAAATTTTGATTATTACAAGAAGTTGTAAAAAATGTAAGAATGGGTACTGCCGTGTCCAAAAAAGTCCAATTTATGAAAATATCACATTATTATTACCGTATGGTGAACGCTGTCAGAAAAAAATTACGCAGCGCCAGAATTGCTGTTTTTTAATCACCACATCTAAAAACAATGAATAAAAGGTTGTATAAACCCCAAAATGGTGGCAATAAAAATGGAGCCGCAAGAAAATTGCAGCAAAATTGCGTCTTTGTTCCTGTGATTTTTGAGCGGCAGCGATGCTTTCTCCAGAGAATAATCGCACATCGCATCGCTGCCGCCCGCGATTTTCTTGCACAGAAGTCAATGGGAGTTTCTAATGTTAACAACACATCACATGAAAATCGCAAGTTCGTGCTTCGTGGTTCGATAAAAAGGAGGCTCCATAGGGGAACATGGGGGATAAAAGAAGGATCAGGCACGCCGCGATTTATTTCACGCAACATCGCATGAGTGAAAAAAATCACAAATATGAAGGAAACCACTGAAAATCATTGCTGTCATAATTCTCGCATCGCTCAAAAAACGTGCAATTTTCTCGCAAGTGTGAAGGCGGCCTTAACGATGGAAAAATAAAAAGTTATGTTTTGAAGGGTTAATAATTCACTCAGTGCGCCAAAAACCCAAAGCGAGTCACGCTGCGCGCCCTCCACCTCAGCAAGGAGTGAGATCTGCGGCTGCTTCTGTCGTCGCGGATGCGGAGATTTAGTGCGAATCACAAGGTTAGATTTATGCTGCGTGTGAAAGTATCCGGAGAGCGGAAGATCCCAACCTGACGACCCGCCGCGGTGAGCCGGAAGATCCCAACCTGACGACCCGCCGCGGTGAGCCGGAAGATCCCAACCTGACGACCCGCCGCGGTGAGCCGGAAGACCCGATCCAGTAACACCGACCCAGTGCGGATTCCGGAAGCGAAACTCCACAAGTCGGACGCCACGTCTGAAGCCGTCTTAAGGGATAAGGAAGACGTGTCCAACTACAAAGGCTTTGTACCAGAATATTAGGATCAGGGATAACTTGCTGATCGGTGGGACCTCTGCGCTGATCTGGAGAACGGGACCACTATGGGGGTCACCGCCTTAGCATGCACAGTCTGCGCTCCATTCATTTCAATAGGAGTGATGAAAATACCCCAGGGGGCGCCACCCAGCAGACCTACTGGAAGTGAATGGAGCCTAGTAGGCTCACGCGGTCAGCGCTCTCTTCACTGCAGGGGGTGCATGAACTCCACAGGACCCCTGTTCTTGGGATTGGCGGTGGTGCCAGCAGTGAGACCCCCACCGATCAGCAGCTTCATTTCTCCCCTGTGGATATTCTGCAGAGGGGAAAACTAGCTATTCTGGCACAACCCCGTTTCGGGGGTCTCACACGGACTGATCCTAATTGTGGAATCAGCGATTGCTGTCCGCACAGAGGATCCGTGGCAAAACGCAGACGCTGAAAGGCATGGAGTTTCGATTTTTCCTTCACACTTACGGATACGGATTCATATTCCGTGAGCGAAGACAGATGGCAGAATGCTCTATGTTGCTGCAGACGGCCTTTCTTGAAGTCAATGAAGTCATCCAACCGACAGCCCAGACGCAAGTAACACTGCAGATTGGCTGCGGGCACCCGCGTGATCGCCCAGCGGCGGCGCAGGAAATACACGCAATAAAAAACAGTGTAGTGCGCATGACTGACGGCGAGCCACAATACAGTAATAGCAGACAGCCAGGGTGACTGGGCTCACTGCCGAGCCCCCCGCCGATCTCAAGAACAGGGGTCCCGTGTCCCCCACAATGCGGAGGAGACTGAATGCAGCACTGGTTGCAGAAGCGCACTAACACTCCATTCATTTCAATGGGGCTGCAGAGACCCCCAAGCGGCGCCCACTCAGCTATATCTGAGCCCCATTGAAATGAATGGAGTGCTGATGCCACTGCAGGGAGAGAGGAGACCCCTACAGGGAGGGCAGAGGGGACACGGGAGATCAGTGAAAATCCTTGCATGAAGACCCCCTCACTGAGTTGAGACCCTGATGTGAAGACCCCATCGCTGAGTGGGGATCCCAACATAAAGACCCCGATGTGAAGACCCCTTGCTTAGTGGAGACCCCGATGTGAAGACCCCTCGCTGAGTGGAGACCCTGATGTGAAGACCCGTCGCTGAGTGGAGACCCTGATGTGAGGTCCCCCTCGCTGAGTAGAGACCCCAATGTGAAGTCCCCCTTGCTGAGTGGAGACCCAGATGTGAAGTCCCCCTTGCTGAGTGGAGACCCAGATGTGAAGTCCCCCTTGCTGAGTGGAGACCCAGATGTGAAGTCCCCCTTGCTGAGTGGAGACCCAGATGTGACGATCCCTCGCTGAGTGGAGACCCCAATGTGAAGTCCCCCCTGCCCTGTCACCCCCCGCCGGCGCGGTGTTTGTGGATTCCACAATTCTTCATTCATCATCGATCTTTTCTACTGCAGAAACGCTGGATTCGCAGCGCGTCCAAGGAAAGACTAGAAGCAATGGGATGAAACTGAAAGGGAGGAGACATAGATTAGATATTAGACAGTGAGGGGGATCAATGAGTGGAACAGGTTGCCACAGGAGGTGGGGAGTTCTCCTTCAATGGAAGTGTTCAAACAAAGGCTGGACAGACATCTGTCTGGGATGATTTAGTGAATCCTGCACTGAGCAGGGGGTTGGATCCGATGACTCTGGAGGACCCAATGACCCCCGGAGTTCCTGATGACCTTGGAGGACCCGATGACCCGGAGGTCCTGATGACCCTGGAGGACCCGATGACTCTGGAGGTCCCAATTGCCTCGGAGGTCCCTTCCAACTCTACAAGTCTAGGATTCTATGATAATTATGTTGCAGAAATGCAGTGGATTTTCGCCCTGGCAATTGACGGAGAACATAAAAATGTGCTTTTTCGCAGACGTTGAAGTGTTTCTGTTGGAGGAACGAACGGATTCTGCTTGGAAATCTGTTTGTTGATGTTTGAAAACCATCGGATCGCAGAACCGGCGCGGTCGCAGCAGCGGATCTGCCATAAGAACGCCGTACGTAAAGTCTACAACAAAAAACGCTGAAAATTACGCAAAGTTCGTTAATTCTGTCCGTCCGCAGAACCGTAGCAGAATGTCCGCAGCTCATCCATCCTGTGTAAAGGCGGCCATGGAGACGTCTGCTTATGGGGGCACGCTGGTCATTATGGGGTCTGCGGCTGTCGCTGCTGTTATGGGGGCGCTCCAACTGCTGTGGGGGAGAGCTCTACCATTAGGGGTCCCTCTGCCTATCATTATGGGGTCTGCGGCTGTCGCTGCTGTTATGGGGGCACGCTGGTCATTATAGGGTCTGCGGCTGTCGCTGCTGTTATGGGGGCACGCTGGTCATTATGGGGTCTGCGGCTGTTGCTGCCGTTATGGGGGCACGCTGGTCATTATGGGGTCTGCGGCTGTCGCTGCTGTTATGGGGGCACGCTGGTCATTATGGGGTCTGCGGCTGTTGCTGCCGTTATGGGGGCACGCTGGTCATTATGGGGTCTGCGGCTGTCGCTGCTGTTATGGGGGCACGCTGGTCATTATGGGGTCTGCGGCTGTCGCTGCTGTTATGGGGGCACGCTGGTCATTATGGGGTCTGCGGCTGTCGCTGCTGCTATGGGGGCGCTCCAACTGCTGTGGGGGAGAGCTCTACCATTAGGGATCCCTCTGCCCATCATTATGGGGTCTGCGGCTGTCACTGACTGGGGGCGTCCGCTGGGGCGCACTGGTACAGGGGGTGGGGGCGAGGCGGAACCAATCACTGCAGGGCAAAAGTTGCTGGTGCTCTATTCCCGGCGGGTGATATTAGAGGAGACACAACCCGGAAGCGTGCTGGTGGTGAGGAGCGGCGGCGGCGCGGAGGATGAGGTATGGGGGCTCCTGTATTGTGGGGGCTCCGACCACGTGACACTCAGCTGCTCCCCCTCAGCGGCCGCAGATCTCCGGGCTGTCCTCCCTGCAAGACCCCCGTGCGGAAGCTTTAATAGTAATAGTAGCCGTAGGACTTCTCTCCCCCGAAAGGTCCTGCAGGGGGCGCTGTCCGTCGCCGAGGAGGTTTCCTGCTGGTGTCCCCAGTGTGTTTGGGGGTCCCGGCCCCCCGTGTGACTAGTGGAGCCGTCCAGCGTGCTGTGGTGCCCGGATCTCTCCAGGAGCCGTAACGTGCATGCCAGACCGCCATGTTGTTCCCCTAGGACCCCCCTCAGTCACCAGAGGGTCCGGCGGTCGTCCTGTGGATGCGGCATAAAGGTTCATCTTGGAACAATCCCGTTAATACTTCTTGCCGCTGAGGGTTTGTTACAGTTCACTGGCAGCAAGCAGAGATCTTACAGTGTTTTCCCAGTTGTAGGTTAGAGGCGGCGCTGGTGACTAGAGAGGGCATGCCGGAGGTTGGTGGCTGCGCATCGGGGGCTAGGGGCAGCGTGCAGCCCAGGATCCCTGCTGATCTGCAGTTGGCAGGCCGGGGGCTAGAGGGGGCATGCCGGAGGTTGGTGGCTGCGCATCGGGGGCTAGGGGCAGCGTGCGGCTCAGGATCCCTGCTGATCTGCAGTTGGCAGGCCGGGGGCTAGAGGGGGCATGCCGGAGGTTGGTGGCTGCGCATCGGGGGTGAGGGGCAGCATGTAGTCCAGGATCCCTGCTGATCTGCAGTTGGGGGGCCGGGGGCGCTCCGTGGTCTCTGGGGCCGGGGGCTACAGGGGGTATGTCAGAGGTTGGTGACAGCGCCCTGGGGGTGAGGGGCAGCATGTAGTCCAGGATCCCTGCTGATCCACAGTTGGCGGGCCGGGGGCGCTCCGTCACCTCGGCAGTAGCCACACTTGGTATTATGCTGATTGGCTTCAATGGGAATGTAATACTGAGCCTGGCCACTGCAGCTGGAATAGAGCCGTCTGCTTCCTGCAGTAATCGGCGCAGCGGCCCGGACTCCAGCGTATTGGAGCCGCAGAGCCACTGTTGGTCTGTTCTTGAGTCCCCGTTCCGACACGTTGCAGTTATCGGCCGTCTGCACGGAAGGAACATCTAAGAGCTCAGATATATGAAGGAATGCGTTCGTACATCGCCGCGAGCGCCGGCAGGGCTCCGCCCCCTTCCTCAGGCTTTTGACTGACATGAATGGTGGGTGATGATGAGGTCGGTCCGGCTTCCGTCGTGCCCATTGGCATTCTCCCGGACAAAATCGTGCAGATTCATTGGCGTTTGGTTGAGAGCGCTGCGCCAGCGGCTCCACGGTGAACTGCCAGCGCGGATGTGAGCGGAGCCTAAGGCCCCCTGTCCACGGGCGTTGCGGTATTCTGCAGTGGATCTCTGCTGCGGGAGCTGCCGCCCTGAGCAGGAGCCGCAGACGGATCTCTGCTGTCAGCCTAATCTGACAGGCTGACCGCAGAGAATCGCAATGGTTCTCCGCTCGTGGACAGGGGGCTGCGCTCTCCATTGCAACGCTATGGAAAGCGTTCATTGCGTTCCACTCGGCCGGATTATCGCCGCGGGGAACGCAATGCAAACCCGCCCGTGGACAGGAGCCTTATGTTGTGGAGTCGGACAGGCATTCCTGGGGTGGTCAGTGATGGCGGCCGCCTGCAGGCGCTCCTTGCGTGTATCTGTGCCTGTTGCTTCTGATGATCTAGAAGCTGGGGTGTAATTATTTCCGCGGCCGCGCCTCTGCTCCTGTGTAATTATCGGTGACTGCCGGCGCAGACCGCTCCTGGCTTTAGTTTACTGCGAGGAAAACCGGAGCGACGACCTTTGTCGGTGAATTCTGCAAAAGACAGAAAAAGGCGGATCGCTGCCGTCGCCATAAAAACCTGCGGGGCGAGACATTGGGGCGCTGTGACATCATCGTATTAGTGATACCGTGGCTGCGAGTCAGATCGCAGTGATGTATCTGCAGGCGCCAGAACTGCCCGCGATGGTTTATATTCTGCTGCAATTAGTTTCCACTTAACTTGGCTGACTTCAGGAAACCAGAACAACAGTTGCAAAAAGCGAGGGAGGAGAGAGAGGGTCAGCGGAACGGGTTATTCTGCATTGTGGGACACTTTTTCTTCAAGCCACTGTGTACATACATTACTTATCCTGTATTATCCTCCAGAGCTGCACTCACTATTCTGCTGGTGGAGTCACTGTGTACATACATTACTTATCCTGTACTGACCCTGAGTTACATCCTGTATTATACTCCAGAGCTGTACTCACTATTCTGCTGGTGGAGTCACTGTATACATACATTACTTATCCTGTACTGCTCCTGAGTTACATCCTGTATTATACCCCAGAGCTGCACTCACTATTCTGCTGGTGGAGTCACTGTGTACATACATTACTTATCCTGTACTGACCCTGAGTTACATCCTGTATTATACTCCAGAGCTGCACTCACTATTCTGCTGGTGGAGTCACTGTGTACATACATTACTTATCCTGTACTGCTCCTGAGTTACATCATGTATTATATTCCAGAGCTGCACTCACTATTCTGCTGGTGGAGTCACTGTGTACATACATTACTTATCCTGTACTGATCCTGAGTTACATCATGTATTATACTCCAGAGCTGCACTCACTATTCTGCTGGTGGAGTCACTGTGTACATACATTACTTATCCTGTACTGATCCTGAGTTACATCCTGTATTATACCCCAGAGCTGCACTCACTATTCTGCTGGTGGAGTCACTGTGTACATACATTACTTATCCTGTACTGACTCTCAGTTACATCCTGTATTATACTCCAGAGCTGCACTCACTATTCTGCTGGTGGAGGCACTGTGTAATGCATTCCTTATCCTGTACTGCTCCTGAGTTACATCCTGTATTATACCCCAGAGCTGCACTCACTATTCTGCTGGTGGAGTCACTGTGTACATACATTCCTTATGCTGTATTATACCCCAGAGCTGCACTCTGGAGTCACGGAGTCTTTTCTTCTTCTTCAGGTGCCCCTGTAAATATGGCGGTGCGCTGTGATGATCTGAGGACGGCGGGACGGGAGCGGTGACTTTGGGATTGGGCGTCTACCTCAGGAAGCCATGGCTAAACTGGACTGGTTCATCAGCTTTGAGAACCTGCGGGATCTGAGGAGACTGTGTCACTGGGGGCCGCTCATCGCCCTGGGGGTCATTATCATATGCTCCATTGTAGCGGTCCTGGACTCCGTTCTCTGGTATTGGCCCCTGGATTCCCCGGGGGCCAGTCTCAATTTCCTCACCCTTATTAACTGGACTGTTATGATTCTGTACAATTACTTCAACGCGATGTTCGTCGGCCCCGGGTTTGTCCCTCCGGGATGGAAACCGGTAAGGATTGCTTGTGGGTGTCTTGTAGTACCGCTTCCTCCCTGGCGGAGTGCGCCGTTACAATACCTTCCTGTGAGACAGTCCTAAATGTACGGCAATGTGCCCTATACTGCGGGGCTGCGCCCGCCACGGCGCCACTAAGTCACTAACTCTTTATTGGCTCTATTTATGTGGTACAACTTATAAAACATTTTTTTAACTACCCTTTAAAAAAACTACAATTGTGCTTCCTGTCGCCTCGCCATGCGGGCAAACCTCGCCCATATATACCACCCCACACAAAGAATGGGGTCCGTGTCTGTGCGCCTCGCAGGGCAGGACTATGTAACCTGAATAGGAAGTCGTGGCAACATCCCGGTCGTCGGGGGGTTAATATGTGATACTTTGTTTCATGCCACCTACCTGTTGAAGAGTTTAACCTGTTGTTTGCTGCGTCTGCAGGAGAATGCTCAGGACTGCAGGTTTCTCCAGTACTGCAAGGTGTGCGAGGGGTACAAGGCGCCGCGCTCCCACCACTGCCGCAAGTGCAACAGGTAAGAGGCCAAAGCGGGTGGCCGGTGGGCGGTACAAGTAATCGCCGGCGTGCGCTGCACGGTACAAGTAACCGCCTCCTTGTGTCTCAGGTGTGTGATGAAGATGGACCACCACTGCCCGTGGATCAACAACTGCTGCGGACACCGCAACCACGCCTCCTTCACGCTGTTCCTGCTGCTGGCGCCCCTCGGCTGCATCCACGCCTCCTATATCTTCATCATGACCATCTACACCCAGCTGTGCAACAGGGTGAGCGTCCTCTACTGGTCCTCTTCTCCAAGCACTACCCGACTGCTTCTGTTTCTGCCCGATGATACGCCAAGATTCTTTCCCCCCTTGCAGATATTTTGCAGTTTGCGGCCCTTTTAATTAGTTCGCTCATTAACCCTTAAGGAGGCCACAATATTTGGCCATTTGCGTCTCCGCTTTTTTTAAAAGCCATGACCTATTTTTCTGTCGACGTGGCTGTTTCAGGGCGCGGTCGTTGCAGGGTATATATAACATATTGACTATGTAATCAATTCAATTTTGAGGGGGCGGGGGGGGGGGGGGGGTGAGAAGACGCACAAAAAGTTCTTGTTGTGGTTCTCTAATTGCACTCAGTCTGTGGTATAAATGGCGTGATATCGTCGTTATTGCACCAGCCTGCAGAAACAGGTAACAACATCTATAGATACATTTTTAGGTTTTTTTTAACAAATTAGTTTGGCATCGCTGCATTTAAAGTCCCAGAATTTTTGCATTTTTCCTTGGACTGTATGAGGCCTCGTTTTTGTTGGTACCATTTTGGGGTACATACAACTTTTTAAAATATATAAGAGTTTTAGATTATTTATATGCGCCGTAACAGACACAGCGATACCAGATGTAGTTTTTTGGGGTTTTTTTTTTTGTCACCCTGTAGGGGATTTGAACCTGCAATCTTCTGATCACTCATATAATACACTGCATTACTTTTTTACTGCAGTGTATTATAAATGTTGATTTACATTAGCCTTTACAGACCCTGAGGGCCGTCTTACACTGAACAATAGTCATAATGTAATTGCCCGCAGGGACCGAACAATCATTCTTCATTCGGTTTCTGCAGGCATAAGAATTGAACGGGTAGTCGTTTATCTATGATCAATGGCCCGTTAACTATGAATGCAGGCAGGTGGGTGAAGCAATCTCCGGCCAGCTCCTTCTGCAGTGTGTGAAAGCACAGGATCGATGACCGCTCTGAAGACCGTCAGGCACAGAGGCGCTCGAGGGTCACCCCTTATACATTATGATGGAGGGTCAATGACTTGCCCAGTCCACATTGCATGTGAGGGATTAACGGCGGGGATCGATGTTCAATCCCTGCAGTTGCAGTGGGGCCTCGGTTGTATGTCACAGCCGCCTCCCGCTGTGGATGGCGCCATCTACCTGCCGTAAATGTAAAGCCTCTTATGGGAACATTTGATGCATATATGGCCAGATGTTTAACCTTTTCATCTCCTTTTCCCTTCAGATCTCCTTCGGTTGGAATTCGGTAAAGATCGACATGAGCGTGCCGCGGCGGGAGCCGGCTCCCATCATCCCTTTTGGTATTTCAGCCTTCGCCGTCACACTGTTTGCCTTAGGCTTGGCGCTCGGTACGACCATCGCAGTGGGGATGCTCTTCTGTATCCAGGTGCGTTGTGGGTCGTGGCGGCCTTCTGTATAGGCTTTAACACTCGGAGGTTCACACAAAAGGGAATGAAGCCGCTGGTCTTGGCAGGACCAGACAGCTATGTTCTATCTGTGGGGCGGGAAGAAGAAAGCCATGTTTTAGGATTGGCATGCCCAACCCCTTGTTTCTAGGGGAGATAAGCAGCCAGTAGAGGGGGACAGAGGGACGAGGGAGCGGCGTATCCCCCAATGAGGGCACATGCACGCTCCGCTATTAAAGGCGTACAGGCAGCTTCATTGGTGAAGAAACAAGCAAAAAGGCCCGTAGTGTAATACCGCAGGGGTGCAGTAGGGTAATGAGATGGAAGGTCGATGCTTGGGACCATAAATGGCAGCGTAGTGGAGGGCTTTAGGCAGCAACCTCCCCGATGACCGGGCAAACCTTCGGTAAAGGCAGTGAAGGACAGGAAAGATCGCGGGTCGATGGTGCGCTTGGACAGAAGTAGGAGACGGGAGTCAGCGGCAATGCGATTCAGCTCCGTGACAGCGCCTTCATCTGGCATGTGAGTACTACATACAATAAGAACCTTTTAAAGAGTGTGGGCGGAGAGTGGGTGTGGTCACGGGAACAAGCCACATGATTGGCCAAAAGCTCTTAAATGGTATTTTTGTCATGTGACCATTTAAAAGCCTCGGGCCGATCATATGACTTAAGGCCCTTTTCCATTGGATGATTATTGCTCATATACCCGCGCTCCCGCCGGTTTTGACCAATAGTCGTCCTGTGTAAATGCATGCAGAGACTGAACGACTATCCCTTCCATATAAACCGCAGTCGGTCACATCTGAACTACTGCCTGCTTAAAGTGAATGGCGGCGGGCGGGGAGAGAACTCTCCTCCATGCGGGCCGCACTGTGAGCGTTGCCAGCAATACCCGCTCCTGTGTATCAGCCCAGGAGAACGCATCACTGGGACGCGCCATTGGGCATGGTGTGCCCCGCAGTTCGTCCCGTATAAATAGGCCTTTAGTCACATGGTGTCGCCCACGTGGCGCCGGCACTCTTCTTAAAGGTCCTTGTTTTATGCAGTACTCGATGAAGGCGCTGAAACACGTTGTCGCTGACTCTCCCGCTCTCCTCCATTCACCCGCTGTCTGTCGCCTCCTATATTGCTGCTTGGATGTCGCCTTCAGCAGTCATGGCGATGTTTGTAACGTGAAGGTAGTCGGGTCCCTAGTGGTAGCAGAGTGTAGTGGCAGTCGCGCTGATTTCAGCGGTCTGTCATGAAGACTCGGGGCTCATTCACATACGCGGGTTTTGGTCCGTGACCATGCAGCTGGTACAGAGCGGCGCTCCACTATTCTGCACGTATTTTGGCGGCTCTCGCTTTTCTCTTTCTCTGCATATTTATACATGCAAAACAAAATCCACAAGAAAGAACTCTTGTCTTATGCGCTAACAGGCGTGGACTCCGCACGCTTCACGAATATGTGCACACTCCCTTTTGTAGATTATTTGGATCCGTAATCCGACACTTGGTGGTTTTTGTTTTTTATGTGCTGCCAGAAACAGTGTGAGAAATACTCATTTGTGAACAAACCCAATGGGTTCCCCTCGCTCCGTATTCCGCGTGTGAATGAGCCCCACACCTCAGTTTGTAGCTGGCAGCGGAGAGGAGTCGCATGGTGCTCATTAATATTCATATATTCCCTGCTCGCTCCACCCACCCCACTCTGCTAATTGGCCGGGCTCTCAGTGCTACTGTACATAAGGAGAGCCCTGTCAGTCAGCGGCAGGGGGCGGAGTTAACAGTGAATATGTGAATATTAATGAGCACCATGGGGCGACTCCTCCCTGAAAACTTCCAGCTAGCAGTGAACTCCTGAAGGGGTTGGTTGCTGTGATGGTCCCTATACTGCAGACCGCTAATATTTAGTTCTCACAGTCTTCCTTTAACCCCTTCACTGCAGCTCTTCTTCGTTTTCTTTTTTTTCCCCTCACTTTCAGAAAATCATAGCGCTTTTATAGCGTTTTTTTTCCACTCGCATGATTAAAATTGCAGCATGCCGCGATTCTCCACAGTGAGCCTATTGGTGCTCCCCCTTCGCCAGCGATATTCTGTCGCCGCCGTGGACAGGCAGCGTACCAGAAAACGTGTAAAAATTTTCCACGTAGGGAGAAAAGGAAAAGCCCAACGCTGCAATATTTGGTGACCTCCAGCTTTTATAACCTCCATGATGCACATAGAATGACGTCTTTATTCTGTGTTAGAACCATTACAGAAGGGCTGATTTCAGTTTTGCCCAATGGGTTGCGTGCCCTGTGTGAGCGAAACGTTCATGTAAGCGATTACAGTATCAGAGCAACTTATTGTAAAGACCTGACCCCTCATAGGGAGGCTCTAGTACCCTGCTGTATCCAAGCTAGAGGCGGTACAAGATGTGATACGGGGGGCATGACGGCTCTAGTACCCTGTTGTACTGCCTCTAGCTTAGATACAAGATCTGATACGGGGGGCATGACGGCTCTAGTACCCTGTTGTACCACCTCTAGCTTGGATACAAGATGTGATACGGGTGGACATGGAGGCTCTAGTACCCTGTTGTATCGCCTCTAGCTTGGATACAAGATGTGATACAGGTGGACATGGAGGCTCTAGTACCCTGTTGTACCGCCTCTGGCTTGGATACAAGATGTGATACGGGTGGACATGGAGGCTCTAGTACCCTGTTGTACTGCCTCTAGCTTGGATACAAGATGTGATACGGACATGTTTGAAGGCTCTAGTACCCTGTTGTACCGCCTCTAGCTTGGATACAAACTCCATGGCAAAGGTGGGATTGTGACTCTCACCCCAAGGTCTCCAGACACGATCACAGCGATTGCCTATACTGGGATTTGCCGCTGAAGGCTACCTGGTTTTATAGGCCAAGGGGGGAACCACTTTTAGGGTCTCCAGTGACCGTCCATCTAATCACTACAACTCCCATCATTTACAGATCTGCCTGAGATGGAGCCGCAGGACGGGGTCTGCAGCAGAACGACCACCTCTTCTGGGGGCGGATTGTTTTTGACTGTGTAGAGATTATAAATGTTTTTGTGATTTATCATCTGGATTTTCGCCGACTGATATTTTTTTAGACAACTGGGAAGAGGGAGGTTTTTTAAACTTGTACTATTTTTATTTTTCTAATATTTAATTAAACTATTTATAATTTTTATTTTTTGAATTCTCCTTGTCGCACAACTGAGCCCTCGCACAGCCGCGTGGAGGCATAAAGGGGAGGTTCGGGTGTGGGGGAGGGTGGGACGAAATTGGGGAGGAGGAGAGAAAAAGGGGTGCGTCCTTAAGGGGTTGGCGCTGTCTTTAAAAAAAATACATCAGTTCTACCAATTTATTTATCTTTTTGTTTCATCTCCCTGCCCTCCAAAAAGTTTTACAATACACTATATGTACCCAAAAAATGGTGCTACAGCGCTCTGTGCAAAAAACAGCCCTCATACAGGCATGTCGGCGGAAAAATAAAGTTATGGCTTTTAAAAAGTGGAGATCACCCCCCCCCCCCCCTCCCAAAATTGTCACATCCTTAGGATCAATAGACCGCATCACTAAGGGGTTGACAAACCCTCAGCTGTGATCTGTGTTGGGTCTGTAAGTTTTTCACCTCAAGAATGTCCTCGTTCACTGACTGCAAGCAGAGATCTTGGAGGTGTTTGAACTAGAACAGTGTATTAGAAAGTTGCAGACCACTTCTTCTTCTCACAAAGCTCTGGCCCTTTAAGTTCTTGTCATTCCTCCTAGTTTGTTGCGCCTTGCCCTCCCCGTATTCGCTGCGTACCGTAAATGCGCCTCTTTTCTTCTCTCCTTGTCTGTTGATTAAACCGTCCGCACAATAGTGGAACAAAGCGCCGTGGCATCAGATCTCGTTACAGCGAGCCGGCCGCCGCCAGCCCTATTAGACGCGGACGCTGTTGTTCAGTCGGCCATTGATGCTTTTATTATACAGTAATTGATTTCACTCAGACAGTTAAATGATATACAAAGGAGCGGAGCGCCCGCTGGGAAGATCACGCACGTCCCTCGCAAAGCCCTCCCCGCGCACACCGGCGGCACGGCGCCCGCCCAGGGGGCGCATTGTGCAAAGGCTGACGACTGACGCCCGATCAAAACACTTATTATACCATCACATAAGAAAAATAAAAATGAAACGCTGCTGCCGCTCGCCGCGCCATTCTCATCCGTCATTTCTTGTGTATTTCCAGATGAAAGTCATCCTGAGGAATAAAACCTCCATTGAATCGTGGATCGAAGAGAAGGTACGTCCATCGCACAAACACGCTGCCCACTCCTCAACAATAGCCTCACATCGGGGCGTTGGCACGGGCTGCAGGTACCCAGGCACAGAGTACAATGGCCAAACCAAAGTAATGGCGGCCGCGGCGGCGCCCTCAGTGTAGTGCATCCTCTTCTGCCTGTCTGTTGTGTATGGGGAGGAAAGGGTTAATGTGATCTTAAAGCGACAGGATGCCTCAACCTCTTCTTCTGATCTGGCTCTGTCTTATAAGACGCCCTCCGCTTCCTCAGAAACCAGTTGACCGCACAGGTGTATGCAGTAATGCAGTGAATGACCCCCTTTATGTGCAGCAGTTGTCAGTCGTCTTTTAGTTACTTGCAGATTACAATCTGCTCTCCACACGCAGACTTCCTTCTGAGCTCGTAGTTCTACATAACAGCCTATCTGAGGAAAGGGAGCTGCAGTGTAAAGCATGGCGGAGAGACATAGCAACCAAAGCATCTAAAAAGACGCAGAGGGGATGTCCGACACCAGTAGATGATGGAGTCATGTAATCATAGTTGAGTGGCAGCCTCGGACGGAGCGCTATGTGATAAGGGAACACTGCGTCCTCTGAGAAGCCGATCATAAGAGGAGTTCGCCGGTCCCCATTGCAAGTTGTAGTGGTAGTAAGCTGCGTCCGTATATACAATGAATTGCCCATTATCAGAGCCCCGGCCCTCACATGATTGGTACTGCCCTGTGTGGTAATCCCCCCCCCATGACCGCGGAGCATAAAATCACGTGACAAGTTTTCCGCGGATCAGTTTCAGTGTGAATCCACAATAGATGGAGGAATCCAGCGATCGGAGCGACTACCAACGTCCCGTGACGATCCAGTCTTCTGCGCATGTGTCGCCAGTTTTCCTTTGATGCACATGCGCAGAAGACTGCCCAAAGCTCCTTTCCGGATCAGATCGTCGCAGGACTTTGCAGAGGACGGGGGTGAGTAGTTTCAGCCCTCTCATGGATGCGATCACTGGATGGGTTTTTTTCACTGGAGCGCCCCCCCCCCCCCCCCCATGACAGCTCCAGGTTGTCAGCTACCTCCAGTAACCAACAGCACGGAGCGGTCCCGTCCAGAGCCGGCAGGGCTTTACTGCTCAGGGGGTGCAGGTTATTACATCCCTGAGGACGTAAATAGACAATGGGGCCGTCTGCACTTTGAACACTGAAAACTAAAGCCACCAAAAATGGTGCAATTGGCCTTTTTTTTTTTTTTTCTCTCACTACGTAATTTGTTTTTACGTTATTCTGTACATTATACGGTACATGAAAAATACAAGTCTCCTCACAAAATGCGCTCTCGTTCAGCCATAGTAGTGGGAAAATTAAAGAGTTATGGATCTAGACAGAAGAGGACAAAAACCAATAATAAATGAAACCTGTGGTCCTGAAGGGGTTAAAGTAATGTGGCCGCGCAGAGTGGCGATTGTAGCAGGACGACCTGCGCCGAATGACAACCACAGAGGAAAATACTGCAAAACCCATTCCTGCGCGGCTCCAGCTCTCCTCTACGGCGAGAGAACATCTAATCCACTAGCGACACTCTTCATAAAGTATGTGCAGATTGTGCCTAGTAACAACACCCCCCCCCCCCTCCCCCCCCCGCAGGAGGGCCGAGGGGCAGATTGTGCCTAATAACTAATAACCCCCCCCCCCCCCCCCCCTGCAGGAGGGCCGAGGGGCAGATTGTGCCTAGTAACCCCCACCCCCCCTGCAGGAGGGCCGAGGGGCAGATTGTGCCTAGTAACCCCCACCCCCCCTGCAGGAGGGCCGAGGGGCAGATTGTGCCGTATAACCTTCCTCCCCCTTCCCGCCTGCAGGAGGGCTGAGGGGGGGGCAGATTGTTCCTAATAACCCCCCCTATCTACTTCCAGGCTAAAGACCGAATTCAATACTACCAGACTGGTGAAACGTTCGTCTTCCCCTACGACCTGGGCAGCCGGTGGCGGAACTTCCGGCAGGTGTTCAGCGGGTCTGCTTCGCCCGAGGGGGATGGAATACAGTGGCATGTTCGGGAAGGCTGTCATCGGTACACGCTGACGGTGAGAACTAGTGGGGCTGCAGTACTGAACATGCGGGAAGCGGAGCGGCTCGTTTACACGGAACTATTAGTTCAAATTGCGTTTAAATAATTTTGAGCGATAATTGCTCCGTGTAAATGTGAGAAAATCCCTCTGATCGTTCTGATCCTTATAGCGGACTCTGTCAGCGAGGAAAAAACGTATCGCTGGATCGCGGACTTCTCATTGCGTATAAACGCTCTCTGCTCAGCGCTTCACGAAGAAGGGGAAGCGCTGAGCGAGAAGCCAGGGACGTATTTCAGTCTAAATGCTCTGCACGAGCGCCGATGACCTTAGCGGGGACGTCCGCGCTCCTGCAGTCATTTAAACAACTGTTGGCCCTTGTAAAAGAGCCATAAGGGGGTATATGATAAAGGCCTAGTTTTCTGAAGTCCCCACTAGGGGGCTCATTGCACACAGGTATATTCAGCCACTAGTAGAGGGTGCTCTCCGTACGTAGGTATATGCAGCCACCACTAGGGGGAGCTCCGTGTGTGTGTGTGTGTGTGTGTGTGTGTGTGTGTGTGTGTGTGTGTGTGTGTGTGTGTGTGTGTGTGTGTGTGTGTGTGTGTGTGTGTGTGTGTGTGTGTGTGTGTGTGTGTGTGTGTGTGTGTGTGTGTGTGTGTGTGTGTGTGTGTGTGTGTGTGTGTGTGTGTGTGTGTGTGTGTGTGTGTGTGTGTGTGTGTGTGTGTGTGTACGTACGTGTGTGTGTGTGTGTGTGTACGCACGCACGCACACCTCCCCCTCTAGGGGGAGCTCGCTATATGCAAATACATATTGAGCCACCATTGTACACAATAATTGTCTGCAGTGAGCTCCCCCTTGTGGCTGCATACAGGCAGGACTTGTATTCTGTAGATGTATGGCTGCACATGAAGGGAGGCATCAGAGAACCCGTCCAACCCAATAAAGATATAGAATATTACCTATGAGCAGAGAATAAATATGATTTGCTGGAGGCGCCATGTGCTGTACGGCAGCTCGGGGGCGCTGTTAGCCGGCAGCTCTCTGACTTACTATGATTACTTGTTTCCTCAGGTGGAGCAGCTGAAGCAGAAGGCAGACAAGCGCGTGCGCAGTGTGAGTACAGCTCTGCTATCCCGCTCTACGTGCGATGGTGTCCAGATCTGTCCGCTCTGATCGGGGGGGGGGGGGGGTCACTAAATGTTGGGACGTGCAGTTACTGTGATTGCAGTCGTGTGCAACAATGCAGAGTTGATCACATGACACCAGGGGGACTCATGGATGCTGCTCACTTTGGGTGGTCTTACATCGTTGTCAGAAGCTGCAGCTGGGCTTTCACTCTGAGGACCCTGGCACCTGCTCAGGGGTGACGGGAGCTTCCTGGGGTGTAATTCCTCTTGTCGCCCTCTAGGTGCGGTACAGAGCGGTAGAGCATTACAGTGGTGCCTGCTGCCCACTTACCAAAGGCATCCGAACCTTCTTCACCACACCGTGCACCGAGGAGCCGCGGATGAAGCTGGCGAGAGGAGATCTGGTGTTGGCCACCCGAGGCCTGAAGTAAGTACCGCCTCCGCCCTCCACAATGTGCGCAGCTCGCTGGATGGGAGGGGTTACAGTAACCGTCTGCTCTGTGTCCCGCAGGCACTGGATGTACGGAGACAAGATTACTGAGGGCGATCACCTTCCAGGTAAGTGGCCATCACGTACAAGATGCTAGGTGTCCTAGTGTTATTAACCACTTCAGGACCAGAGGATTATTTTTCAGTGTAATGAGGGTGATTTAGTGTTCCCGCTGGTAGTCTAGGAAAACTTTAAAACTTCCTTCTCCCACAAAGCTGCTGGATTCCAGTGCAGGCCGCAGCTTTGGATGTGACTGGAGGCGATGTTATTGAATTACAGTCTTGTTGCCAGTTTAGGGTTCTTGATATATACGTTTTCCCCTCCAGATGGAACCCGGGTCCGGGGCTGGTTCCCCAGAAGATGTGTGGTGAAATACGTGTCCGACAGTGGCTCCGACCAATCAGATGACGAGAAGAAGACGAGATAGCATAACGATGACGTTGGCTACTACTAGTTATCTCAGATCTGAAAGGGGTTATCCAGGTTTTACCATTGATGGGTTATGCTGACAGTAGGCCATCAATACTAGAGCGGTGGCGGTGTGATTCCCGACACCCTCGCCATGGCAGCACTTTGGCAAGTGCCGGAGCCTCTGCCTCTGGTCTAGGGATCGGTTCGCAGCGCTGAACGCTGTACTATTGGTAGCGCCTGCTGGGTATGCTCACTTGGAAAGGCACCACTATAAACAATCGTATGGCGTTCGCGGTACAAACCGATCCAGCGACCGATGTAAACAAGAGAGCCGTGGCCCTTTCAAACATCTGATCGGCAGGGGTGTCTGGCACCAGATCCTACCATTGTATGAATGGTGGCCTACCCTGTGGCTCCTTTTACATTACCGTGTGCTGGTGATGACGAACGCCAATTAGTGAGCTCAGCGCTCATCTACTGGGTCTTCGCATAAGTCACTCCGCCTCTGTTAGGGGATGACCAATCATTTGTCCCCATAGGACATCATTATGAGCAGCGTGGCCAGATGTACCACTGCCGATGATTTTTTAAAATTTTTTTGCACTGCATAAAGGATACGATCACCCGCCACACCAGCGTTTGCTCATTAGTCGGGTGACCGGCGCCATCTTCGCACAGCCCGATCAGTAAAAGAACATTCTTGTCATGATCATCCTGACTCGCAGGGATAGGGAATACCCTTCAGATCAATGGAGGTTTGACCGCTAGCTATACGTTCAAGCGCTTATCTATCTCCGGCAGCCCCATTTAAATGAATGGTACGGTGGTACTTTTTCGGCGACCAACACTCCCCACCCTTCAGGAGCCGCCAGAGCCCCATTCTTGGGATCCCAAGTCATTCTCTTCACTGATCTGAATGTAATCCCCTATCCTGGGGATGGCTTTCCATCTTGGCACAACCCCTTTAAAAATAGGCTATCCATTTTAAAGCCTGGGTAGACCCTTTAAAGGGGAACTACGGAGACATTACTAGCTGCAGTCATAGACTCATTCATTAATGTAACCTACCTCTTCCGCGGCCATACTGTGTCTTCACACCATAAGTACACCCACATGGCATCATCTTGGGGTTCATATTCCCGGGCGGGTTTTCCCAACGGCCATGACCCGTTCTAACTTTGTTCCGTATGGGGCTAGTATGACCAGTCATCGTCGCTCCTCTTAAGCATCAGAGTTGCTCCCCAAGACTCGGCTATGTGGGTGTCCTCATCCTCATCACTCTAGAGACCAGCAGGACGGAACGCGCTGGTTGCTTCTCTTGGTCAGTCACCGTGTAACAAAGAGTTCTGCAACTTTCTAATGGACTTTGGGGCAGATCTAATAGAGTGTGTACGGCTGAGAAAGAAGACCCCGTGTCTCCATTTCAGCCTATTACCCCACCAATGGTGATTCAGTGGAAGGTAAAAGCCAGTTCTACTGGTTGGGGGGTGGGGAGACTACTCCACTTCAGAAGGGGATTAGTCTGATTGCCTGCTTTGAAGTAATCAGTGACATAACATGTAATATACCCCAAGCCCCTCTTGTACTCTTCTAGTGAGTTTACCACTTGCTCTAGCAGAGAGTTCCATAGTCTCACTGCTCTAACAGTAAAGAACCCCCCATCTATGTTGCGTAGAAACCTTTTTTCCTCTTGATGCTAAGAGCGCCCCCTTGTTACAGTCCTGGGTATAATAGATGATGGGAGAGATCTCTGTACTGACCCCTGATATATTAGATATAGTTATTAGAGCGCCCCCTTGTTACAGTCCTGGGTATAATAGATGATGGGAGAGATCTCTGTACTAATCCCTGATATATCTATACATGATTATTAGGTCATGCATGAGCCTTTTTTTTTTTTTTAAAACTAAATAACCCCAATGTTGGTTGCCTCTCTGGGTATTGTAGTCCGCCCCATTCCATTTATTACTTTAGTTGCCCCCTTTG
Organism: Eleutherodactylus coqui; assembly: GCF_035609145.1. Lineage (NCBI taxonomy): Eukaryota > Metazoa > Chordata > Amphibia > Anura > Eleutherodactylidae > Eleutherodactylus > Eleutherodactylus coqui. Next base: position 296,116,181 of record NC_089840.1, on the reverse strand, counting down.
TACCCGCTCAAACTCTGATCTGTTCTTCTTTAATCCCGGTGCCCAAAACTGTCCACAATATTCCATGTGTGGTCTGACTGGAGAGGAAGAACGATCTTCTCATCATGCGCCCCTAGACCTCTTCTGATGCCCCCATGATCCTATTTGCCTTGGCAGCAGCTGCCTGACACTGGTAACTGCAGCTAGGCTTACAGTTATAAAGCCCCCATTCCTTCTCCATGTCGGGGTCCCCAGTGGTTTCCCATTAGTCTGTAATGGTGACATGTATTTCCTGCCCGTCTGCAGAACCTCACATGTATCAGTGTTACTCCTCAGCTGACACTTGCTGCTCCCAACTTATCCAGATCCTTCTGCAACCGTATACAGATCTGCCCTCCATGCAAAAAGCAATCCCTCCTAAAGAAGGAACACCCCCCCCCCCCCTCTAGAAGTTGTCGGATGGATGAAACTTTCTGTGTGATTGTAACGCTGATATAAGTGATTACAATATCAGAGCAAAAGGATCATCTAGTGTGGAGAACCGACCCCTTATAGGGAGGCTGTTGTACCCTGTTGTACCTCCTCCAGCTTGGATGCAACATGTGATATGGGCAAACTCGTAGGCTGTGGAAGTTGGTGCCCCAGATGGTTCCATACATGTTCTATTGGTGATTGGGCGGCCACAGAGGTGTGACAATGTTGTGGGGGCTTCCTGTGACCCCCTTGTGTGTGCGGCCGAGCATTATCCCGCTCCCTCTTGGAAGCCGCCATGAGGGGAACACATGTGGCTGCAGGATGTCCTGAACATATTGCTGAGCTGTCATTGTCCCTCGTATCACTACTAGGGGGGACCGACTGTCATATGTGATGCCCCCCAGACCATCACACCAGCAGGGGGCAGTATGCTGCTCAACAGCAAAGCCAGGATTGACGCTCTCACCCCGAGGTCTCCAGACACAAACACGTTTGTCGTTGGTGCCCAAACTAAAGCTGGATTCATCGCTGAAGACAACCCGTTTCCCCTCCGCAGCGTCCAGTTACAGGCGAAGTTGGGTGTCAGAGGCCATATATGTAATGGGGGCGTGAGACCAAATATCCTAGCAGCAAGTGCCTGGAAATGGTTCCGATAGACACGGTGCAATGATGGCGCCCCTTGTCTCTGGATGGCAGACAATGAAACGTTTGGATCTGCATGTGGTTGTCGGACATCCTGAGCCCGGTCACCTTGTGTGCCCCCCATCCACTGGTCCCAACACCCCCTAACAGTCTGGTCACATGCTCCTCTCTACTGGTGGTCTGTAGGCGGCGTCCTGAGCCCGGTCACCTTGTGTGCCCTCACACATCCGCTGGTCCCAACAACCCCTAACAGTCTGGTCAGACGCTCCTCTCTACTGGTGGTCTGTAGGGGGCGCCCTGAGCCCGGTCACCTTGTGTGCCCTCACACATCCGCTGGTCCCAACAACCCCTAACAGTCTGGTCAGACGCTCCTGTATATGTAGCGGGTTTAGAGATCTAACAGATCAAAAAGAATAGGGCCCAATACTGCCCCCTGTTGCTTTCTGTGGGATCCTCCAGGCTCTTTGCTCCCTGGGCAGCACCACCTGCAGGAATCTATAGATGGAGCCATAGGCCCTTTAGATGCCGCCGTCTGGCACACTGTGCGCTGCCAGATTTCTGGGTCTCCGTCCCCTAGAAGCCTTCGATGGAGCACGGTCTCTCTTTTGCTGATTCCTGTGGTGCTGCCGTTGGGCATCATAGAAGTCTGCAGGTGCTGGTCTGTATTGTTACAGTGTGTGTACGGGCTTCGCTGATACAATGTAGCAAACTTTCAAGCCACTCCCACAGGGATGTGTTTAAAATGGGTATATTGTAACAGGGGTGGGAGTTGGAGTGTCACGCTGGGTTTTGAACGTCAATCAATGTTTCCATTCACCCACAGCAAGCAGAGATCTTAACATAGTACATTAGAAAGTTGCAGATTTCCCTTTTCAGAAACCAGCAATGTAGCAGAGTGCGACGACTGCCGGCAGGAGGTGCGTGCTGTCTCTGCACCGTTCTGCATCTCATCAGTGTTCATGTGACCATCTTACAGCCCGGGGCCTCCTTGTATCTCGTGTCTCATCTTCATGTTTGTCAGTTTTCCTCTTCATCTATGGGGGGGTGTTCGTATTAGGGAGGAGTATCTGCCCTGCACTGGAGCCGTTGGCGTCTGCTGCAGTAGGGGGCACATTGGAGCCTTTCCAGTATTCGGAGGGGCAGTTTCCAGATGTGCATTATTTTTATATATATAATATGACGGGGGCAGCTGTGGGGGAGGGGGAGGGGCTTCTCATGAAATCCGTTGTTATAGTGCTGCATACTATTGGATAAGCCGAGCCTTGGTGACTGCAGGCAGAGGTGGGGTGCTGCGGGGACCCTCCATCCCCGAGAGGTTGGGGTGCTGCGGGGACCCTCCATCCCCGAGAGGTTGGGGTGCTGCGGGGACCCTCCATCCCCGAGAGGTTGGGGTGCTGCGGGGACCCTCCATCCCCGAGAGGGTGGGGTGCTGCGGGGACCCTCCATCCCCGAGAGGTTGGGGTGCTGCGGGGACCCTCCATCCCCAGTGCAGTCGTGTCACGGATCGCAGAGCTGAGTTTGTTACTTGCTGTTTTCGCTCCCTGAGGCCACATTCGCACGGCCGAAAAAATTGTGTGAGCTTTTTGCATTGCGGGGTCACCATTATGTACCCCGTTATTTTGAATTGATTTAGTTTTTTTTCCTGACGTCACGATGGGCGTCAAATAGCGTCCTGTCCTATTTTTGGGTGTTCCTTCAAAGCGCCTCGCCCATTGTTTTCAGTGGGAACGGAAAATACGCCGTACACGTGAGTGCGATGCGATGTGTCCCATTGAAAACCAGGGGAAACACTTGCCGATCCTCTGAGGGGCTCAACGCCACGCAGGAGGATTGTTACTGTACTAAAGGGACACAAACGCCTCACATCCGCGGGGACATCGCGTGTTTCTGCGCCAAGTTTTATGGACTGCTATCTCGCTCGGCCGTGTTAAACTAGCTGAAGGACGGAAAATGCAGGATATGTAACTGCAGCCCCATGTTTTCTCTGATGTTACATAGGACTGCAGGTAAACAACCTGCTGCATCTGTACTCTCATGTTCATGGTGTTACCGTAGCGTAATACAGATATAGCGAGTGGCCCCTTTATTACCCCCATCGAGCAGCGCGTTGGACTCCTTTGGCCTTCAGAGCTGCAGCAATTCCTCGTGTAAATTCTATACTTGTAGTTGCCGCAGATTAGATGGCGGTGCTGACATGTTCTGACCAGCTGACAGGAAGGGGTCAGCAATTCATGCTGCTTGCGCCAAATTCTGACCTCCCATCAGCAGCAGTAATCTGGCTCCATCTGACCAGGAGATGTTTTCCCGCTGCTCAGTGATACAAGTTTTGCGCTCTTTTGCCCGCTGGAGTCTTTCTGTTTCTCTTAGACACAATGGCGCTGGAACTGGTCGCCTGCTGTTATACCATCCGTGCGGAGGAACGGCGAGTTGTGCGTTCGGACACGTTAGTTGGAGCTCCAGCGTTGTATTCAGCTGACTGTGCAGCCTGTTGGTCAGAACGATTCCTGACATCCTCCTCCGACCCCTTTCAGGGATGAGTTGTTTCCGTCCGCAGGATCCCCTTTTGCTGGATGTTTTCCTCGATCGCGCCATTCTTGGTATACTCTCTACACCATTACATGGGAAACCTGCCTGCAGTTGGCTAGTCTAGCACCGATGACCGGCCTCGTTGGAAGTCGCTCCGATTGCTGTTTTTTTTTCCATCTAATGTGGATTCACACTGAAACTGATCCGTGGAAAGCGTGATTTTATGCCGCACTCCGGGGTCACGGGGAGAATTACCGTACAGGGAAGCGCCAATAGGGAGCGGGCCGGGGCCTCTGATAAAGGGGCCTTTCCGTCTATATCATTGTAATGTTGTGTAACAATCTCAGCTCTGCTACATTGACGTGCTGCTCTGTTCCTCATCGCCATTTCATTTGCTTTGACAGTGGTGGCCCATTACTAAACAAAAGTGCAAAATAGATGAAACATATGAACCCAGAGTTGAAAAAACCGCGTGGTAACAACTAAGTGGTTAATTGTTCGCACGGCTTCATCTGTGCCTGTTAGCTGCCAGTTTGAAAGTTTGCACTGATTGGAGTTAGAAGTTCTCCCCTCTCCGCAGGATAACGGATAAGGTGCTGATCGTTGGGGTCTCACCAGTGAGCTCTCCACCCATCTTGAAAATGGGCCCCCCACGCTCTGCTATCCTGTCGCTGCCGCGGTTGCTTCTCCCCACCAGCGATGTCGCTGTGAATAGAGCGCTGGCCACACACGCACCACCAACGCTACATTCACGTCAGTGGGGCTCAGGGAAATACCCGAGGGGGTGCTGCTTGGGTATCTCCGCAGTCCCATTGAAAGTGAATGAAGCGCTGGATGCATTCAGTCGACCCCTTGCTGTAGTAACCCCCCCCCCACCGTGAGGAGGAACACGAGACCCCGGTTCTCAAGAGCGGCAGCTATTTCAGCTAGGAGACTCCCACTTATCAGCAAGGTGTCCCATATTCTGTGGAGAGGGGGAACTTGAAATTTCAGTACAACTCCTAAAAGTACATGCGGGTGCATCCTTCGCCCCCGACTTCGGAGATTGATCCTGTTTCTTCCGTCCCACCTTTAGGAAGAGTGGAGAGCGCAGGCTGCGGCGGTCCCCGCTCATCCACCTTGTTTTGGATTAGTGCTCTTCGCTCCCAGGCTGGCAACTCCGGAGTTAACTAAATGCCAAGCTCACTGACTGTTCGTTGCGGTCTCTTCGTTCTCGCCGCACTGGAGTGGTTTCGTCATGGACTAGCAGTAAAAGGAGCAGCGTCCATTCTCCTACCCAGTGCGATAATGGTGCAGCGGTGCGACCGTGCTGCCACTTGTTTCATGCTAAGAATGCCCGCCCCCTGCTGCTCCTTTGTGTCACCTGGTTCTATCGGACTCCGCCTATTTGTCTTTCTCTTCCAGAAGAGGAGTCTTCAGCCTCTACTTCTCCAGCTGGTGAGGAACTACAACTCTCAGCATGCGCGGAGCAGCTGTGAATTGGGTGCCACCGCTTCCGTCCCCCTTTTTCTTTTTTCTTCTCGTCTGATCTGTGATTTTTTTACAAATGTTCTGTATGTTGGTTGGTAATAAAAGACAGAAAACTCTCCGAGTCGTGATTTCTCTTCCAGTCGCACTCCGCAGCGCCAGCCCTGGGATTTCTGCATCTTGCGGATTTCCTTGTACATACACCTTATTTTATGAAGACCTTCTTTATCCACTGACGCTCCAAAAGTGATAGGATGGGGCTTAATGCCATCAACGACCCTCTCTAACCCGGGGCAGTGCAGCAACTTGACGTGGCATCGATTTCACAAGTGGGCAGAAGACGTCTGGAGGGATGTTGAGGAGTCTGGATAAGCCCCCCCAGCTGTGGGGTATTTGTAGGAGGATAGTCCAAGAAGGGCTGCAAAGTGAAATGTAGCAGGCAATGAACCGACCCATGCCATAAGAACACACCAGTATGGAGCCACCACCATCCTACACACTGCCTTGTTGGCAGCGGGGGTCTGTGGAGTCTACCACACAGGAACCCTACCATCAGCCCCAAACTATTGGTACGGTGACTCATCGGACCATGTCCCATGTTGCCTGTCCTGTAGGGTCCAGTTATGACCTTAGGAGCCCAGGTGCGGCTCCTAAGGTGAGGGGGGGTTAATGGTTTCTAGGACCCATTCCCAGTACACACATGACACTAGATCAGGGCATGTTAAACGCCCACACCACTTCAAAAATGGAATCTGTCTGGTACCCGCTATCATGCCTCGTTCTGGGACAATACCCAGCGCCTTGCCATGAGCACGCTGGCCGGTGTTCAGCCCCGCCAATAAGATGCATATCCTGAAGGTCTCCGCATGGATAGAGCGGTGGTTGGGTATGGGGCTTGCCCCTCCTGTCATGTCAGTGGCACTGCTGGACATGGGCAGCACTTTAACTCCATTATCTCTGGCAGTCCCATTGAAATGAATGGAGTAGTAGTGTGCATGCTCAAACACTAGTCCTTGCATGCTGGGGTCTTTGGGACCCCTGTTCTTGGGATCAGGGTGGGTTCCAGTGGTCAGACCCCAACAGATCAGATAGTTATTGCCTCTCCTATGACCAGGAATCACTTTTACTCCTGGCATAACCCCATTAGATATCATATTCATTGTATAGAGCTTTAAAAAATGGATGATTGCCTCTTCCATGACCAGGGAAGAGTTCTGATATTCAATTCCATCGTACAGCGCCCCCTCTGTTGTGCACAGTGTATTGCAACACGCCACAGATGCACATGCTCAGTCCCTCTCCCCACAGCCAGGTCTCTGTATAGCAATCCTCTGTTCACTGCAGGGCAGCCAATAAGAACAGGAAAGAGCAGCTGCAATACAATGTAGTATAGCTGAGGAGACTCCATTGTGCAGGAAGGAATAGAGGAGAAAGGTGGCAGTTGCCAGAGGTGGAAGGAGAGTGATTCGGACCAAAGCAACCCCGAACAGCAGCAAGGGGAACATATGGAAGCAAAGGGGGGGAAAAAAATCAGCTGTGCCCCTCCCATCAGAGGCCCCCTGTCTATGAGACGAGTTGAGTACTCTGCCTAAGGTGGCGCCCCTTCCTAACTGCAGGAGCAGCAATTCCGGCTGCACTCCCAGGCTGGGCAGATTTCCAGTGGGCCGGCGGGGTGTCCTACTGATCCTCTATAGGCTGAAGTTAATTGTATCTGCGTCTTTAAAGGTGTGGATACAATTAGCAACAGCCCCGATGCCGGAAGCCATGCTGTCTCTCTGCTATGGGACACAGGCACTGGGACATTGCGTCGCCTGCATCATTCCGCTGGATAGTAGAAGAGTCCAGGAGGTTGACGGATGACGCCATGAGCGAGGTAAATGAGTTTATTATAAGAGGACAGTATGGCTCCCAATACAAGGGTATGTATACTACAGGGGACCGTATGAATATTGCTATAGGAGACCGTATAGATACTACAGCAGGGAATATCATGGCTATTTATTACTATAGGGGACATTATGGCTATTTATTACTACTACAATTGATTCCTTGTCATCAGCAAAGTAATGCTTACTTTTTTGGGAGGAGGCGGTGCGCAGAGAGGGTGCCCTTTTGCTGTTCACTTCAGGTGCCACAAAGGCTACGGTCCCCCCTACACCCCATTTACTGAACCCAGAAATAATGCACAAGACCTTCTTAGTAAAGTTTATTTGCTCCCTATATACAGCACAGCCCCCGTTACCTGCCCCCTCTACTCCCCGTTTCATTATAGAACAGGGATCTGCAACCTGATTCTCCAACAGCCATTGGACAACAGGTCCTAGAATGATGTCATAATCAGCAGCTTCTATGGAATGCTGGGACTTGTAGTTGCCCAGCTGGCTAGGCGCAGGCTACAGATCACTGGTATAAAGCATCGCTTATATTTACAAGCCTCCAAAAGGCGCCTTGAAAAAAAATAATTTTGTTCCGATCCATTCTGCGCTCGGTGTGGAGCGCCGTGCAGCCGCCAGGGTGACTATACAGAGAGATACAATGTAACTGGGATCAGAGCCGGCTGCCCTCTGCAGGAACGACAGGAAGGATCGGCTCCTCCAGACTCGCCGCCTGGGAGGTCGGAGGCTCTTTGGTTTTGGTGATGTTACTTGAGCTCCGCTTCAGTCCTGGATTTTGGCGTACAAGTCATCGATCTGGCTGTGGAAGTATTTGGCCACCTCTGCTCTCTTGGCTTTCAGCGTTGGGGTCAATAAACCGTTTTCGACAGACAGCATCTCCGGGTGAACATAAATATCCTTCACCTTCCAGAGCATAAAACACAAATCATGATGAGCAGAATTAACCTGTTAAACTCTTCATCGTTTACAGTACGTTTTATAAAACGTAGCTTTATCCAACATGTACCAAACCAACTCCAATCACTCCCAGAGCTGCATGCATTATCTGGCTGGTTCTGTAATGTATGTACACAGTGACACCGGCAGCAGAAGAGTGAGTGCAGCTCTGGAGTATAATACAGGATGTAACTCAGGAGCAGTATAGGATAAGTAATGTATGTATACAGTGACTCCACCAGCAGAATAGTGAGTGCAGCTCTGGAGTATAATACAGGATGTAACTCAGGAGCAGTACAGGATAAGTAATGTATGTACACAGTGACTCCACCAGCAGAATAGTGAGTGCAGCTCTGGAGTATAATACAGGATGTAACTCAGGAGCAGTACAGGATAAGTAATGTATGTACACAGTGACTCCACCAGCAGAATAGTGAGTGCAGCTCTGGGGTATAATACAGGATGTAACTTAGGAGCAGTACAGGATAAGTAATGTATGTAAACAGAGACTCCACCAGCAGAATAGTGAGTGCAGCTCTGGAGAATAATACAGGATGTAACTCAGGATCAGTACAGGATAAGTAATGTATGTACACAGTGACTCCACCAGCAGAATAGTGAGTGCAGCTTCTGGAGTAGGTGTGTGCTGGTTAAGCTCTGCAACTTCCAGGGTGTGGTCAGAGAAGGAAGGTTTGCTGAGCTTGGATCCCAGAGAAGGTGCACTTTTCTGGGCTTTGTTGGATATGGAGTCCCGCACCTCCTCTCCCCGGGGCCACTCGGGGGGAGGGAGGGAAGTGAAGGCATTGCTGGCATCAGCAATGCCGAAAGAAAGTTTGCCACTGGTGCCGGAGAAGCCAGCAGCACGCAGGAAAACAGGAGCTTCTGCTGGAGGTAAGAAGAGACTTGGACCTGGTCGTGGCTGCAGCAGCGTGGCACCATTTGTCAGCACGGCGGCTTCTGATAGCGCAGGGAGTGAGATTGTGACCCGCAGCCAGACCCGCAGGAGAGCAGGTGAGCCGCAGACCCTGGCAAGTATGGGTAAGTGGAGCGAAAGAAAGAAGGAGGAATCAGTGATTGAGCTGGCCTCCAGGCTGGCGAAGAGTATTAATGACTATAACTTTGCTGGAAAAATGTTGGTCATGCAAAAGGGAAAGGTGCGCGATGCCAAGCTGATCATGGAGCAAAATGCTTCTAAGGACAGAAAGGCAGAAGCCAGAAGGGCAATAAAGAAATGCAAGGACTGCATTAGAATGTGGGAAGCGGTGAGGGAGAAAATAATGGAGGAGAGCGGGCCCTTTAAGGAAAAAATAATAAATGATGACCGGTTTGCAAAGATGGCGGCAAGGTGCAGTGGCCAGGAGCAAAGCGAGTCAAGCAACGATGAAGCCTCAGATGAGGAATTGTTTGAGGATGTGCAGGAGACCCTGGAGGAGCAGCCCGTATGCTCACAAGAGCTAGTACCAACACCCAGTGGCACTACAAGTTCCAGAGAGCTGTTGCCTGAGGAAATTGGACTGCCATCTACCTCAGGAGAATCAGAGGTGGAGGGAAACGCAGGAAGGCTACAAGTGCAGAAGACCCCACAGCCAGAAGCCTCTCTGCATATTGGGGGCTTCATGTTTGGCAATGAGATGCCGGAGGAGGATGTAGAGATAAAGAAAAAGAAACCTGTTAAGCTGCAGGAAAAGCTTGTGTTTGTCAAAATTCCCGTGAGGACTGATCTGGCTGCAAAGTCGGATCAGAGTTCTGACCCCAAAAACCCCCCTGGCTCGGACTCTGTGGTGGGCCTGGAGCAGGGAGTTGGGGAGAAAAGGGCCCAGCTGGTCAGACCCCCTGTCCCTGTGTTAGTTGGTAACAGGAGCAAGGAGGTCAGTAAGAAAGGCGCAGTAAAGGCCAGTACAGATGCAGGTCGCGGTAACAGCAAGGAGGGTGGCAGCGGTGCCACTAATGCAGCAAGTGCTGCCTGTGATGCGGAGGGGGCTGCGGACCTAAAATCAGGGGTTTCCCATAATCTGGGAGTAAGTCAGGCCGGATCCCGCGCCTCCAGTGATGCAGAGGCAAAAAAGAAAAAAGGAAAAAGTAAAAACACAAGCAAAAGTCCGGAGGCTTTACCATCTACCTCCGGAGAGGCCAGGACCCATGGACCACATGATCCAAGGATAAAAGTGGTAGATCCGGGTATGGATGTGCGAGAGCGTGTGGTGGATGTGAGGGACAACGCCGAGAGTAAACAATTCTCTGCAGGTTCTGGGCCTTCGGGCACCTCGGGCCCCCCTGGCAGCCGGGGATCTAGAGGCCCAGGGGATAAGGTGGATAGGCCGGGGGGGTCACAGGTTCCAGTCGCCCCTCCAGCGGCGACAACAACTGGCAGGAGTTATGCCAGTGTCGCCGCTGGAGGGGAGGGGTCCTCCTTGTCTCCAGGCTCTAGGGAGGGCGCTTTGCAACAGCGTCTCCTGGAGGCTTTACGGAAGGGGGAGAGTACAATCACAGTTGGAGGAAGAGAGGTGGATCTATCTCTCTGGAAAGAGAGACATGGCTTGGGTGCCTTCCGAGAGCAAAGGGGGGAGACCGTATGGTCCCTACCGACACCCGGGCAGGACGCAGGTCGTAGGAATGTGGTCCGTCTTCGTTGGAGAGGCAATGATGCATGCCCCCCGAGGGCAAGGGTAGTGGAGCTTCTGCTGAAGATGGGCTTCAGGGCAGTTGACATCTTTGCCCTGATCCATCCTTACGGCACGTCTGAGTTTGACATCAGCTTCGTTCGCCCAGAGGGCTTAGAAATCTTCTGGGGGAATTACGAGCTGGTGAAAAACGAGCCCGGCTGGCGAGACTTTGCCATCCAGGTGGTGTCTCGCCAGAACGGTATCAAGAAGGTGACCGTTTTGACTCGTAACGAGTCACTTTCTTGCTTTGACATCATGACGTGGCTCAGTAGGTACGGAGAGGTGACGGAGATACCAAAAAAGAACAGGGATGAGCACGGCATATGGTCTGGGGCCTGGACGTTCATGGTCCAGCTGAAACGTTCAGGTAACTCAGTGGCACACATACCTTCTGCAGCCTTCCTCGGCAGGGATCGTATCTTGGCCTTTTACCAGGGGCAGCCGAAGCTCTGCCACAGGTGCGGCGACCCCTCACACTTGAGCGCCGCTTGTAAGACCTTGAAGTGCGCCCTGTGTGGGGGTCTGGGTCATCTAGCCGCCTCCTGTGCGGAGATTAGGTGTAACCTGTGTGGTGACCTCGGTCACCCATTTAGTCGCTGTCCGCGCTCCTTTGCCAATGCGGTCTCAGCACCTACGGATGGGGGTCATGATGTGGCCTCCGGGGGTGAGGGGACCAGCAGAGGTGGAGGAGCTCAGGAGCCAGGGAAGAACCGGCAAAAGACGCCTGCGGAGCAGAGGCGTCAGGAGAAACGCAGACGGAGCAGGGAGCTGACAGGAGCACCCACAGCAGGTGGATCAATGGTGGCCCCTGTTCCAGAAGCAAATCTCGCGGCTGAGGCTTTGAGGGACAGCGATTTAGATGAGGAGGACAGGAGGATCCAGAGGGAGGAGACCAACTCTGCAGATTCCTCTCACTGCGAAAGTGTGGATGAGGAAGGCAAGAGGTGGCTAGAGAAACGGCGTAAGCTAGGTGCCACGAGGAGGAAACGAAGGGGGGATTCAAGATCTTCTCCCACCCCGGGCCAAGTACTGGAAGGAAAAGCCTGCTCACCTCCAGTTGGACTCTCCAATAGGTTCCGAGCCCTCCGAGACATCTCTTCCTCCTCTTCTGAGGGGGAGGCGGAGGGCAAGGTTCCTAGGGCAAAGGAAGGGTCAACAGGGGGCGCTGAGTCTCCACCTCGTGAAGGCATAGTTCCTTCCGGGGTGGAGGCTACTCTGGAACCTGGAAACAAGGACGACGGGGTCAGGGGATCCCCTGCTATGGACACATCTGTGTCCAAAAAAAGAAGCAAGGGGCTTTCCTCTGACCCCGAGGAAGCGGGTGTGAGGAAGAAAGCCGTCTAATTTAATCACTCATGATGGCGGCACCCACTCCGCTGACTCTGGCATCAATTAACGTTGCCAGCATTAAGTCTGATACGGCTAGATTTGCGGCCTTTGATTTTCTCGGCCGCGTTGAAGCCGACATTTTATTTTTGCAGGAGACCAGGCTGTCTGATTTGGCAGCCATACATAAGGCAAAAAGGGAGTGGAGGTCAGGCCCTTCCTACTGGTCTCTTGCGGCCGAGCCGTATAGTGGAGTGGCGGTACTTTTTACCGCAGCGGTTGAATGCCGACGAGTTATTGAATTAGAAATGGGAAGGTGCCTGATCTTAGATGTCCTCATGAAGGGACAAGAATTAAGACTTGTCAACATCTATGGTCCCCAGTCAAAAAAGGACAGGAAGAGTCTCTTTATGAGGATCAAGCCCTACCATTTTACCAGCCGCCAAGTTGTCTTTGGAGGTGACTTTAATGCAGTCACAAGAGCCCGCGATAGGGGAGGCTCTGGAGACAGGCGGTTGACTTTTGACAGCGTCGCACTTAATAGTATAGCTAGCGAGGCTCGCCTGGTGGATGTCCACATCTGGCACACCCCAGGCCACGAGGGGTTCACCTATTATAGAGGTCAGAGCAGGTCTAGAATAGACAGGTTTTATTTGAAGGAGGAAGCCATCTCTTCACCAGTGTCCGTTGTTGAGGTGGAATTCTCCGATCACTGTCTAATATTGTTTTCTCTGAATGTTGCAGAAACCCCCCGGATGGGCAGAGGTTTTTGGAGACTGAATTCATCACTCCTGGAGGAAGCAGAGATAAGACAGTCCTTTGAGGATTTTCTGCAGAGCCAGGTACCATTACTGGATCTTTGTAGCAGTAAGTCAGAGTGGTGGGAGATGTTCAAGAGGAGGGCGGCAAGGTTCTTCCGAGAGCTCTCCAACCTCAGATGCCTGGACAGGTACCGCCTGTACAACGGCCTGAGGAGGAAACTCGAACATCTCGTTTCGACTGGAGGTAGCCGCGAGGAGATCTCCAGAGTGAAATCTTTGCTCAAGAAGTGCCAGTACGATAGACACGCATCCTTGGTTTTTGAGAGGGATTTCGGGAAGTACCGCTCGCCCGACCCTTACAGAAACTGTAGGATGTCAGTGAATAGTAAAGTGGTCACTGGACTGATCGATAGTACAGGATCCCTGAATCGATCCAGATCAGGGATTCTGGAGGTCGTCAGATCCTACTACTCGCAACTCTTGGGAAAGAGGGATCTAGATTCGGAAGTGATGTCGGCTTTCCTGGCTGAAACTGTCCCTGAGCCGGGGGTAGACACCTCTCTTGATGTTTTGACAGGAGAGATCAGAATAGAGGAAGTTAAACTGGCGATTGATGGGCTCCGGCTCAAAAAATCGCCAGGACCGGATGGACTAACATCTGAGTATTATAAGACCTTCAAGGACCTCTTGAGTCCCCTCTTGACGGAGGTATTAAATGAGTGTCTTTCCTCGGGCACTCTGCCAAAGTCAATGAGGAGGTCAGCTTTGATCCTTCTGTCAAAGGGTAAAGACTCGAGCCGTATTGAGAACTGGCGTCCCATAGCACTTCTCAATACGGACAGGAAGGTTCTGGCAAAAGTGCTGTTTAATCGGTTGGTCAAGTTTGCACCCCAGCTCCTCTCGGGGGCCCAGCATTGCTCTGTTCCAGGCCGTAGCACCTTTAGCGCTGTTCTTGGTGTCCGGGAGGCAGTGGAGCAGGGTAGGGCTGGTCACTGGGAGGGGTACTTGCTGTCCTTGGATCAGGCCAAAGCGTTTGATCGGGTTAATCATGAGTACCTCTGGTCAGTCCTTCTGAGATATGGCCTGCCAGTGGGGTTTGTTGATTGGCTGCGAACATTGTATGCAGGGGCTGAGACTTTCCCGCTGGTGAACGGTTGGCTTGGCCGCCCTTTTGAGGTGGGGTCCGGCGTCCGTCAGGGCTGTCCTCTAAGTCCCCTGTTGTATGTGTTTGCGATAGATCCCTTTCTTAGGAGGGTTGATCGTGGACCTATAGCAGGGGTCGGGATGGACCGGGCGGTGCCGGAGGCTACCCTGAGGGCAGTGGCATACGCCGATGATGTCACGCTCTTCGTATCCTCAAGGGAGGAGGCGGAGTTTGTGGTGTCGGAGGTGGATGCCTACTCAGAGGCATCCGGGTCCAGAGTCAACTGGGACAAGTGTGAAAGTCTCTGGTTAGGAAGGGGGGATCCTGTGTTTGATCTCCCGGACACTCTTCCGGTGCCCCAGACTTCAGCAAAAGTTCTTGGCATCAAATTTGGCCAGGGGGATTACCCCATGCAAAATTGGGTAGACAGGCTGGATGGTGCCACTCAGAAGGTAAACCAGTGGAAGGGTTGGTCTTTGACCCTTCGGGAAAGAGTTAGCTTGATCAAAACATACCTGCTCCCTTTATTCATCTACCTGGGCAGCGTATGCATTTTGCCAGAACCTCTCTGGACCCGGGTCTACAACCTGTTCTTCCTAATGTTGTGGGGGAATAGGTTGAACCTGATCAGGAGAGATGTTACATACCGCACGAGGAGACTAGGGGGGTTATCTATGGTCAACCCCGTGGTGTTTCTTGTAGACACCTTTTTTAAGATCAACATAGGCAACCTCTGGCAAGAAAGGGCTCCTCTGTGGGTCTACTCCTGCAGGGGATGGTTTCGGCCCTTCTTCCAGGAATGGGAGACAGGAGGGCGAGTGAAGGACCTTCGCACGCAGCATGGATATCTCCCGGCTTACGCTACCTTGGTTCTGAAGGTGATACGCCGGTGGGGTCTGGGGATGTGGGAGATCAGGACTCTGACGAGGAGGCTCCTCGACGAAAGAGTCCTGTTGACCCGTTTCCAGAAGCCCCTGGCGCTCAAGGACTGCCCAAGTCGGGACCTGGAGGGAGGGTTACGTTTACTGAATTCAACCCGGGTCCCCTTGAAGTTTTGGGACTTGGCTTGGCGCTGCTTTCACGGGAGACTGTATGTAAGGGGTAACTTGAAGAGCAGGCCTCTGATTGACAGGGGTTGCCCCCGTCAGGAGTGCAGCAATGTGCTGGAAAGCATGGAGCATTTCCTGCTTCAGTGCCCCTTTAATACAGAGGTATACCAACGGGTAGGGGTCTCCATAGGCTGGCGTCAGCTGGCACACTTCTCCTATGCGGAGTGGGCTTATGGAGCCTTCAGAGGCCTTGGTGGCAGGGACCGCTGCACTTTATTTCTAGTTAGCCTAGTGGTCAGGTTCCACATCTGGAGTGCACGGTGCCTGATTTCGACGGAACTGAAAGTCCTCCCCGTGGATACGGTATGTAGGAACATCCTGGGTGACCTGGTGAAGGTACGTTCTTTGGAGTATGAGAGGCTGGGCACATCTAAGGCTTCTCTCCTATGGAGAGGGCTTGTTTTTCGTTAGGGACAGTTTTTCTTAATCTTCTAGGGGCAGAGTAGGGAGAGAATAGGGACAGGATAGGGAGAGAGGAGGGATAGGGCAGGGACAGTTTTCCATGAAGGGTCAGACTGAGGGGCAGACTAAGGACAGTCTAGGGCAAATTAGGGAGAGAATAGGGAGACCTTTTTTTTAAATTAAAGGGATAGAACATTGTGATGTCTGTGCCCGGCTTATCACCTCCAATCCCGGTGGCGGGCTGTGAGTGCACCATGAAGCTTTTTGTTTTGATTTGGGCAAAATGGAATGAAGTAGGGCTGCAGGAGAGCCGACCTTAGGCTTTCGGGTTATGTATATAGTATATATTATGTATGTTGGTATTGGAGTGTATTATGGTTTTGTATATATTATATATATTCACGTTTTGGGTGGTAGGTAGGTTGGGTGGGGAGTTGGGGGGAGTGGGATTCACGCCTTGAGCCGTAGCCTGGCACGTCCCGAACATTGAACTCTGGGCACGGACTGGTGGAGCGGGCATGGCCCCCAGGCTGCGGCGGGCACAGTGTGGTATTAATAAAAAAAGAAAACCCTGGTGTGGCTTGGCACGTCCTGAACTAAGAACTCTGGGTACGGACTGGTGGAGCAGGCTTGGCCCCCAAGCTGCACTGGGGACCAAAAAAAAAATATATATATTTTTAGTTAGTTTTTATGCCAGTTTGGCTCGGTCTTTCTGTTTTGAATTTGGTTATTTATGTTGCTATTTCAGTTATTTATGCTGTTTATGTTATTGCTTACATTTGTGTTGTGTGGGTGCAGTGCGGCACGGCTGGACCTGGAGTTATAGTTTACAGGGTTTTATGTAGTTAGTTTCCTTTGTTTTATATTTTAGGAATATACTTGTATATAGTGTTATAGGTGTATATTGTGTTATATGCTGAGTGTGTATGTGTGTGGGTGTGTACGGCGGGGGAAGCCCGGATATGGACTTTTACTTTGTTTATGGATCATGGACTGTGGGGGAAGGGCCTTATATTGCTTTATATGGTTATTATTGTTACAGTTTGTCTTTGTTGTGTTTTTTACTTTTATAATAAAAGATCTACAGGATGTAACTGAGGATCAGTACAGGATAAGTAATGTATGTACACAGTGACTCCACCAGCAGAATAGTGAGTGCAGCTCTGGAGTATAATACAGGATGTAACTCAGGATCAGTACAGGATAAGTAATGTATGTAAACAGTGACTCCACCAGCAGAATAGTGAGTGCAGCTCTGGGGTATAATACAGGATGTAACTCAGGAGCAGTACAGGATAAGTAATGCATGTACACAGTGACTCCACCAGCAGAATAGTGAGTGCAGCTCTGGAGCATAATACAGGATGTAACTCAGGGCCAGTACAGGATAAGTAATGTATGTACACAGTGACTCCACCAGCAGAATAGTGAGTGCAGCTCTGGAGTATAATACAGGATGTAACTCAGGAGCAGTACAGGATAAGTAATGTATGTACACAGTGACTCCACCAGCAGAATAGTGAGTGCAGCTCTGGAGTATAATACAGGATGTAACTCAGGATCAGTACAGGATAAGTAATGTATGTAAACAGTGACTCCACCAGCAGAATAGTGAGTGCAGCTCTGGGGTATAATACAGGATGTAACTCAGGAGCAGTACAGGATAAGTAATGCATGTACACAGTGACTCCACCAGCAGAATAGTGAGTGCAGCTCTGGAGCATAATACAGGATGTAACTCAGGGCCAGTACAGGATAAGTAATGTATGTACACAGTGACTCCACCAGCAGAATAGTGAGTGCAGCTCTGGAGTATAATACAGGATGTAACTCAGGAGCAGTACAGGATAAGTAATGTATGTACACAGTGACTCCACCAGCAGAATAGTGAGTGCAGCTCTGGGGTATAATACAGGATGTAACTTAGGAGCAGTACAGGATAAGTAATGTATGTAAACAGAGACTCCACCAGCAGAATAGTGAGTGCAGCTCTGGAGAATAATACAGGATGTAACTCAGGATCAGTACAGGATAAGTAATGTATGTACACAGTGACTCCACCAGCAGAATAGTGAGTGCAGCTCTGGAGGATAATACAGGATGTAACTCAGGATCAGTGCAGGATAAGTAATGTATGCACACAGTGACTCCACCAGCAGAATAGTGAGTGCAGCTCTGGAGTATACTACAGGATGTAACTCAGGGTCAGTACAGGATAAGTAATGTATGTACACAGTGACTCCACCAGCAGAATAGTGAGTGCAGCTCTGCAGTATAATATAGGATGTAACTCAGGATCAGTACAGGATAAGTAATGTATGTACACAGTGACTCCACCAGCTGAATAGTGAGTGCAGCTCTGGCGTATAACACAGGATGTAACTCAGGAGCAGTACAGGATAAGTAATGTATGTACACAGTGACTCCAGCAGCAGAATAGTGAGTGCAGCTCTGGAGTATAATACAGGATGTAACTCAGGATCAGTACAGGATACATAATGTATGTACACAGTGACTCCACCAGCTGAATAGTGAGTGCAGCTCTGGCGTATAATACAGGATGTATTGTCCAACTGATTGTAATATTATTATTATTTACCTGTTCAAAAGACTTCAGGCCGGCCTTTTTTCCAATTTTAATCATATCCTCCAGTATGGCTTTCTTCACAGCCTGGTGGATAATATCATAATGTCACTCCAACATTATAACAAATCATAGGCTTAGATGCACAGCTCAGCAGACCGTATCACACAATGTGATTAGATACGCAGACAGTATCACATGGGCTCAGGTTACTTACAGAATTTTTGCAGAGTTCTTCAAAGGAACTTCGGACGCCAAGTTTTAATGCAAAATCTGGCAATACCTCCGGGTCTGGTACAATCACTCCCACCACAGATGACTAGTTAAAAAAAAATATATTAAGTGTAGCCCTCCCCATGACCACTGGGTGGCCCTGTCATACAGGTTTGATAGCACTGCCATAACTGGCTCCTATAATTACTAACTTATATACAGTGTACAGAGCCTCTGGCTGTATTTTTTTACCTTTATCTTCATGCAAGGGGCCCAAGCTTTTTTTGCTGCCTGAGATGTGCAAAGCTGATACCATCCCCCACCCCCCACCTGCAAAAACCCCCCCAAAACCTAATTTTACAGCCATTGGAAGATCCAAAACATAAGATAATAATAATAATCTGTATTCGTATAGCGCCAACATATTCTGCAGCGCTTACATAGACGGGGGGGATACAGAAAGACAAAAGTACAAACCTTACAGAACCACGGTTACATAGTAATCAGCTGATGGAAACAATAGGGGTGCGTGGCGCCAACGAGCTTACATACTACAAGTAATGGGGGGATACAGAAGGTAAAGGGGCTGGAGATGTGCACGGTATGGTGGGGTGGAGATGTGCACGGTATGGCGGGGTAGAGAGTGAGCGATGCTATACACATAAACAATGGTCAGACATTTAGCCGTGTGACGGCAGAATCGGTATGACTGCAGGAGCGGTTTATGATGGCTAGCAGGGATTGCAGTCAGTAGGTCAGGGAGCATGTTATCAGTCAGAGTACAGAGGGGTTTGCTTAGGGAATGCGGTATGCCTCCCTGAAGAGGTGCGTTTTTAGAGCACGCCTGAAGTTCTGTGAGTCCTGGATTGCTCGAGTAGCCTTTGGTAGTATGTTCCAGAGGACCGGTGCTGCTCTGGAGAAGTCTTGGAGGCGGGAATGAAAAGTTCGAATTAAAGGGGCGCTCAGTCTGCTTTCGTTAGCAGAGCGGAGAGCCCGGGCTGGGTGATGGATTGAGATCAGGGAGGCGATATAGGGGGGCGCTGTACTGTGGAGGGCTTTGTGGATGAAGGTGGCGAGTTTAAATTGAATTCTGTATTTAACGGGCAGCCAGTGCAGTGACCGGCACAGGACAGAGGCGTCCGAGTAGCGGCTGGACAGGAAGATGAGCCTGGCTGCCGCATTCAGGATGGACTGGAGAGGGAAGAGTCTGGTGCAGGGGAGGCCGATCAGCAACGAGTTGCAATAATCAAGCCGGGAGTGGATGAGGGCAACAGTGAGCGTTTTTAGCGTGTCCGCGGAGAGAAAGGGGCAGATTCTTGCGATGTTCTTGAGGTGCAGCTGACATGTTCGGGCCAGAGATTGGATGTAGGGGGCAAATGATAGATCAGAGTCGAATATGACCCCAAGGCAGCGGGCGCGTTGTCTAGGAGTTATGGTGGCGCCACACACTGAGATGGAGATGTCAGGAGGAGGTCAGTTAGTGGAGGGCAGGAACACGAGGAGGTCAGTTAGTGGAGGGCAGGAACACGAGGAGGTCAGTTTTAGAGAGGTTCAGTTTTAGGTAGAGAGAGGACATGGTGTTAGAGACAGCGGACAGACAGTTAGTGATGTTTTGGAGGAACGGTGCAGAGATGTCACGGGCGGAGGTGTATAGCTGGGTGTCATCAGCGTACAGGTGGTATTGGAGGCCAAATCTCCTGATGGTTTGTCCAATAGGGGCTGTGTAGATAGAGAAAAGAAGGGGGCCGAGGACAGAGCCCTGGGGGACCCCAACAGCAAGGGGAAGAGGAGGGGAGGTAGAGCCAGCAAAGGAGACACTGAAAGAGCGGTCAGATAGGTAGGAGGAGAACCAGGAGAGGGCAGTGTCCTTTAGGCCAATGGAGCGTAGCATACTGAGGAGGAGTTTGTGGTCGACAGTGTCAAATGCTGCGGAGAGGTCGAGGAGGATCAGTAGGGAGTAATCGCCCCACGATTTGGCTGTCAGTAGGTCATTGGATACCCTAGTAAGGGCAGTTTTTGTCGAGTGTTGGGGTTGGAAGCCAGACTGTAGGGGGTCGAGGAGAGAGTGCTCTGATAGATAGCTTACAAGGCGGGAGTAAACCAGGCGTTCTAGTAGTTTGGAGATAAAGGGGAGATTAGAGATGGGTCGATAGTTGGCAGCATCAGTTGCGTCAAGAGTACCAACGTATATTTGAAGCATTGAGACTCGTAATAGTGCCACCTATAGTATCCCAGTAGTAATAGTGCACCCATAGTATCCCAGTAGTAATAGTGCCACCCATAGTATCCCAGTAGTAATAGTGCCACCCATTGTATCTCAGTAGTAATAGTGCCACCCATTGTATCCCAGTAGTAATAGTGCTACCCATAGTATCCAAGTAGTAATAGTGACTCCCATAGTATTGCTGTAGTAATAGTGACTCGCATAGTATCCCAGAAGTAATAGTGCCACCCATAGTATCCCAGTAGTAATAGTGCCACCCATTGTATCTCAGTAATAATAGTGACCCCCATAGTATCCCAGTTGTAATAGTGCCACCCATAGTATCCAAGTAGTAATAGTGACTCCCATAGTATTGCTGTAGTAATAGTGACTCGCATAGTATCCCAGTAGTAATAGTGCCACCCATTGTATCCCAGTAGTAATAGTGCCACCCATTGTATCTCAGTAGTAATAGTGCCACCCATAGTATCCAAGTAGTAATAGTGACTCGCATAGTATCCCAGTAGTAATAGTGCCACCTATTGTATCCCAGTAGTAATAGTGCCACCCATTGTATCTCAGTAGTAATAGTGCCACCCATAGTATCCAAGTAGTAATAGTGACGCCCATAGTATCCCAGTAGGAAGTGTCCCCCATGTTGGCCTGGCAGCAACCCAATAAACAATTCACTTACCCAGCCAGCAGCTCTGGTCCACTGACGGCTGTGACTGCAGGAACCCCTCATCCCTCCCCCACTGGGGCTACTATGGGAGACCCTTCTTATTGAGGAGGAGAGGTCAGGGGTCCCAGAGTTAGTACATCATAGGTGGCAAGAGGTCTACTGTGGGGATCACTGTTACTAATGGGACCACTTCAGGTTGCACTACTACTACTAGGGGTCACTATGGGGATCACGGTTATTAGTGGGGGTTACTTAAGGGGACACTATTACTATTCGGACCATTGTTGGGGTCACTATTACTCATCACTTCGGACAAGTCTCAATGATTCAAATATGTGTTGGATATCTTGTGCATTGGCGCTTTCAATGCCTGTTAAAAGAAGGGGGGAGGGGGTTATTTACATTCACTGACAGCAAGCAGATCTTAAAAATACTGAGGAAGTGCAGTAAAATCTATTAGAACATTGCAGCACTTTTTATTATACACCCTTTAAGCTTCAGTTACGTTAACCCTTTGCACCCCAGGACGTAACTTTACACTGCAACAGTGGTGATTGGTGAAAATACCGATCCTGCTGTCAACCCCTTACATACCGCAATCAACATTGATCGTGGCATGCAAAGGGTTATTAGAGGGAGGGCTATCCCTCTGTGCCATCATCGGCCCTCTGCCATGTCAGATGGGTTGCCATGGTAACCGGACACCAGACAATGGCATCTGGGTCTGCCATGCCTTATTATCACTCTGAATGTATTATCACATCTAGTATCACAGGTTCAAGTCCCCTACAGGGACATAAAAATGTGGAAAATAAAAAAAATTGTAAAAATAACCCACACAAAAATAGTAAAAAAAAGCAAAAACTATTTTTGGGCACTTTTCCCTCTTTGTTTAAAACAAATCAGAAAACCAACATTTGGTGTTGTTGAATCTGTAACAACCTGTACATTAAATTGAACACTTTCCAGCAAACGCTATTAAAAAAAACAAAGATAAATTCATTTTTTGTTCCTTTTGCCTCCCAAAAACGCAATAAAGGCTTATTCAGACGGGCGTATATCAGTCGGATTTTCAGGCCCGGCTGATATACACTGCCCCTCTCTGCAAGGGGAGGAGGCGGGACAGGACGGGAGTTAGTGCACTGAGCTCCCGCCCCCTCTCCGCCCCTCGCCTCTTTTTGCAATGGGAAGGGTGGGGCTAAGTTCCCCCTTGCCCTGCCCCCTCCCATTGCAAACAGTGGCGAAGGGCGGGGAGTTGGTGGGAGCTCAGTGCACTGCTCCCGTCCTGTCCCGCCTCCTCTCCGTTGCAGAGAGGGGCAGCGTATATCGGCCGGGCGTGAATAAGCCCTGATAGTAATAGATAAGCCATATTTACCCCAAAATGGTACCAATAAAAACGACGGCCCTCACAGAGCGCCATGCATGGGAACATAAAAAAGTTATGGGACTTTGAATGCAGTATGGGGGAAAAAATATGTTTTTCCCCCCATGTTTTTTATTGTGCAAAAGTGGAAACACCTAAAAAATATATAGAAATGTGGTATTGTCGTAGTCGTACCGACCTGCAGATAAAACGGACCTGTGATTTGTGCTTTATGAATAACGCTTGAAAAGAAAACAATAGCAGAATTTGTAGTTTTTTTCCTGCCCTACAAAAAAAAAATGTAATAAAAATTCTACATAATACATTATATGTACCCAAAAAATGGTGCAATAAAAACTGCAGACCGGCACACAGAAAACAAGCCTCGTACGGCCGCGTCGGGGGAAAAACTAAATAAAGTTATGGCTTTTGAAAAATGGAGATGAAAATCCCTAAAAAAAAACCTCACATCCTTACGTCCAAAAGAGGCTGCGTCACTAAGGGGTTAAACTACAACATCCCTTTAACACGCACTTTGGCTTGCAGCCCGTGGCCCAGCAGTAGGAGCATTAGGTGGGATGTCGTTGTAGGGTCATTGTCCAGTTTGGCTCGGAGGTCTCCCATGTGGTGGACAGTAAAGTGCATGACCTGCGGCCGCATCACATGCATGTTACATGAGAAGCAACCAGCTGCTCTCCAGAGGCTCGTTCTAATATCTAATACCTACCCGCAGGCTATCACCATGTACGAACACCTGAGCCACGGGGGCGCTGTGCACATACACATTCTCAATCTTTTCCGGGGCGATGTACTCCCCCTGCGCCAACTTGAAGATGTTCTTCTTCCTATCGATGATTTTCAAGGTGCCATTCTGGAAGAGATAAAGGTTATCACAATAAGGTTACTTTGCATCATGGTTTATACTCCAGTCACATCCAGAGCTGCAGTCACAAATAGAATTTGCTGACACCCGCCGAAAAACAGATCCTATAATGCATCGCACTAAATGTCCACGGAATTGTGGGAGACGCAGCGTTTAGTAACATTCAGCTGACATTACACATGGTCTCTCCCACAATGCACCACAGCAGAGCCTGGGTTCTGGGCAGCGCCCATGACTATAGACTATGGCATGCCAGGGATGTCTCATCAAGTCCTTAAAAGACAGGGACAATATTAGAGTGTGGCAATCTGGGCAGCTGCCTATGTGCTCTCTAATAATGAGGGACCAGGAGTTATAGAATTTACCATTGACCCCTATACCAGCAGGAATTTACAGTGTAGCCTTTCATTACCCCAGACCACCAGGGACTATGAAATTACAAGAACAGCTGTGCAAAAATGGAGACCCTGCATTACTTCTTGCCCATAATAGCCCTATTTTCTATAAAACTGACCCTGTCCATGCAAATGTGGGAAGTTGTAAAACACAGTAATGTCTTATCTGGGACATTACTAGCGCAGTGCAGCCAGGATAGGGAAGCATCACTGTCAGTGCGGCCGTAGGTTAGATGGCACCCTGTGCTGTCATTTGTTTTTTGCACCCTCCTCCCCATCCTAAGAAAAAGCTATATGTATTGATACTGCCTGTATTCCACTTGTGCAGAAAGTAGCAATATAGCAGCAAGCCCACGCCAGAACAGCTCAGACTGTAGCAGAACCAAGCTCATAATGAATACAGCCCCAGAATCAAGCTCAGTACATAAATGCAGCACAAACCAACCTCCGTACATTGAAATAATACCAGAACCAAATTCACACAGCACCAGAACTAAGCTCATAACATACACAGAACCAGGGCTGAGCGCCGTACATAAATACAACACCAGAATCAAGCTCATAGCAAATGCAGTAGCAGAACTAAGCTGTTCTGTTGTGGGGGCACTGATGGGCCAAGCGTGGCGCTTCAGAACACCAGATAGCAAGAGACAGAACCAGGAGGAGGATACATGTAGCACCACTAGACCCTTCCGGAGGAAGAAGATCTTCGGTCCAGACAGACCTAAGGTGGAAAATTGCCCCAAGCCTACATCAGCCTGGTGCCCCTCCTACAAGCTGGCGCCTGTGCCATAGAGCTGGCATGATCACTATGGAGAGTAATAGCAGCAGCGCTGAGGTCACAGGCGGTCTAGACAACTTTCCTAGAAATTCCTTCCTGTCTGTAACTCGGCCAGTTGACAGCATCGACCCAATGAAATCCGTTATCAGACTGCAAGAGCTGCGATCAGTCCTAGCAGCGCAGAGATCCGGACACAATTCTCTGAACTGCCCTCAATACTATTGATGATGCACCCGGGGACAGCTCCATACAGAAATATCATTACTGCCCTGCAGGTGGCACAACACAAAGGTCCTGAGGGGCAGATGATGCCCGTGGGATGGCAGCTTGTGTCATACTGAATACCATCTAGTGTAACTACATCCATGTCACCTGCAGACGCCATCACCTCGTTGCATCATTATCAGCTCTGCGGCTCATAATGCTCATCTCCAACTCCGGAACACCGAAAATAGAGACAATTGTAGCGGAGTGCTTAGGATGATGTCAGGCTATAAGCCTTTGACACAGAGCCACGCGCTCGGAATCCCACATAAGTGCCCTACAGTGACCCCCCATAATGACCCCAATAGTAAGAGTGACCCCAATAATGGAACCAGTAATAGTGACTCTCATAGTGGACCCCCGGCCACCTAACAAGCATTTAACTCACTTGCAGTCCTGGTTCAGGGGCAGCGGCTCCAATGCTGTAAGCAATGTGACCTCTGACCTCTCTGCTGATGCCGCAACGGGACTGCAAGTGCATTCAATGCTTCTTGGGGGAAAGCAAAACATGTCTAATGACACCCGGGACTATGGAACAGCGTCTCAAATCTAGGACTGTCCCATAGAATTTGGCACAGTGGAAGGCATGCTAAATGTTGAGTGAGTTACCCTGGTCGTCCCTCACCTTTTCCTCAGACACTAAAAGACAGATGAATCTGCAGTGTTACATAATGTCACATCCTCCCTGTACCACATATTTCCTATTGCTCTGTCTGTGTGTCAGTCTTTACTGTAACTTTGATTTTATATTCATGAAACAGGAGGCTCAGGATGAACAAAGATATAAGTTTCTTCCAGATAGGGAACTGCTACATTGCAGGGGAGTATAAGCGGCTGGAGGTATACAGGGCGCAGAGCATCTCATCTTACACCCTAGAGAGAAACTAATATCACCTTATTGCCACTAATAGGTGGAGGTGTAATAACAGCATGACAGAAGCTGCCTGAGCCAAGATAAGCAGCATTCACACTTGATAAAGAGAAAGGCTGCTGATTTTACGGTGCATTTCCATTTATAGACTCCCTTGGTGAGGATTAGTTCACATTTCCGCCTTTTTCATTATGTTTTTTTTTTTAGTTCAAACAATATAGCTTTACAGCAGTTGAAGCGCAGATATCCTGATCCAGAGCTCCAAACCCCCAACATAGACACAGAATTACATGAATAAACTCTGTCTGCTTGTAGTCACCACTAGGTGGAGCTCAGGAGCTTACTGTATACTGTGTTAGGGGTTAAGGACTTTGTCTAGGAAGTAAATGTAACATGAAACTAAGTAAACTGCTGAAAAGTAACAAGCAGGAAAATAAATAAACACTGATACAAGACGAGCCGAATGGAATACATTGTATCGAATGGAATACATTGTATCGAATGGAATACATTGTATCGAATGGAATACATGGTATCGAATGGAATACATTGTATTGGTTTTCGTTTCCACACTGCTAAACTGCTGGGGATAACTGGTCTCGTGCTGCAGCTACACTATAGGGGTTGCAGCTGGACACTGGAAGCTGCGGCCCCTCTTCTCTGTGTGAGGCCGGGCTCACATGGTAGATTCCAACTGCGGAATCCGTGATCGGCGTCTGCTGCAAAATGCGGGCATTGAAAAGCATGGAAATAAGGTATGTGGGGTCACCAGTCTGGCTCACAGCTGGAATCCACTGCAGGACCCCCGCATGAACCCAGTCCTTCGGTGTGAGCCCGGCCTGATAGTTCGGGGGCACTGGTACAGATTTTGCACCAGGGGCCAAGAAGATGAAGCTACCCCTCTATACTTACTGGAAGCCACTTCCCGATGTCCCCAGTGTGCAGCCATCCTTCCTCATCGATGGCTTCCGCCGTCTTCTCAGGATCCTTGAGATATCCGCCAAATACATTGGGGCCTTTAATACAAACCTAAAATGAAAAAACACAAATTGGCGTAAATGTCGCCGCTGGAGATCTGTGACTACAGGATCATGCAGGGGGGAGGGGAGGGGGGGGGGGAGATCTGTGACTGAATATAGGGATCATGCGGGTGGGGGAGATCTGTGACTGAATATAGGGATCATGCGGGAAGGGGAGGGGGGAGATCTGTTACTGAATATAGGGATCATGCGGGTGGGGGAGATCTGTGACTGAATATAGGGATCATGCGGGAAGGGGAGGGGGGAGATCTGTGACTGAATGTAGGGATCATGCGGTTGGAGGAGATCTGTGACTGAATGTAGGGATCATGCGGGTGGGGGAGATCTGCAATTCCCGTCACTTATCTCAAAGAAGAACAATATCAGATTTCTCCAGCCTGACATGGCTGATAACAGGAAGTAGTAGGCTGTACTTGCCTCTGCTACAAGACAGTCTCTCCCCAGCCTGACATGGCTGATAACAGAGAACAGCACACATCCTACATGATTCTCACCTCTCCCTCTCCATTAGATGTGAAGTAATTCATATCCACCACATCCACGAGCTTCAGAAGATTACAGGGCAGCGGAGCGCCAACGTGTCCTGGAAGACATGAGGTCACCTGGATGAGGTGATGACGGGTGCAAAGGGGTTCATTTACTTATTGTTATATACAGTATGTGCTCCTGGGTGACAACCAACATGTCCGACATTGCATGAGGTTGTCAGCAGGACCCTGAACCAGAGGACATAATGCGCCATACTGACAGCTCCTAGAGATGCCAGAATGGCAGCCATATTGGCTGTCACCCAGCTTTCCATGATACAGGTATTTGCTGTCTCACCTGCTGTCCAGTCTCCGGGGGTCGTAAACGAGCAGGCAGCGCCGCATTCCGTCTGACCGTAGCCTTCGAAAATCTGACATCAAAATAGGTCATTGTCACAGAAATCACTCCAAGTCAGCTTTCCTGACCACACCCAATTGTCATAAGTCCTGCCCAGAGTGGAGGTGACAAGCTGTCCTTTTATTTGTACCATTTTTGGGTACATGTGACTTTTTTGATCACTTTTATTGTGCTTTTTTTATAGCATTTGCCGTATGGGCTAAATTTATTGTATGGATCGTTACAGACTCGAGGATACCAAACATGGAGTTTTTTCCATTTTTTTCACATTTTTTATGTCCCTGCAGGGGACTTGGTCCTGTGAACCTATGATAATACATATTCATTATTGATAACGGTCACAGGCCATGACAGACCCAGACATCATTGTGTGGCATCTGGTTGTCAGGGCATCCCCCTCAGCCCTCTATGATCACATGGAGGAGGCCCGATGATGTCACAGATTAAGGGCACTCCCTCTATGAAGCCTTCACATGCCGCTATCAACATTTATTGCAGCGTTTAAGGGGTTAACAGCACGGATCTGTGTTCTCACCGATCCCCGCTTTTGCAGCAGGAGGCCGGCTCTCAGTCACAGCCGCCTGTGGATGGTGCGCGCTCAGCTTCTGAGTCCCCGTCATCCATTGGGCAGAAATGTACGCCCATTCACAGGAACTGCTTCCCACCCAGGGTGTACAATTACACCCTGGGGCAGGAAGGGTCTAAGGGGAAATGTTCTACTAACTGTTGTTGGCTCTTTGGCCTCTTGTCATTGTATCCACCTGATCAGATTGTGGTGAGAGTTTAATAACTGTCACATAGTTTTTATTACAATTCAGAGTAAAGGGGCGGAGCTTTACCACCCATTCATTATAATGGAAATAAACGGACTTACTGCAGAGGGGTGTGGTGACCTCTCCACTCACAGCAGGGGTTCTGCAGGGGTACCAACACTTTGGTGGCATGTCTTAGCTTTAAGCATGTTGGTAGCCCTGAAGAACCGGAGCTGCAGGCATTTAAAGTAGAATGAGCTCTGTTCCTCCAAATCTGTGATGTCCTATTCCTGCCGAACGAACAGAGCTCCTCCCCAACTGCTGGGGGTGAATACGGCTGCCCTAGGGAATCAGTGACGAGAACCGTAGTATGGGAGCAATATGTTATGGAGTCCCCCTTTAAGTGTCAGGGTACCAAAACTGAACAAACATCCCCCACTTACCTGAGTACCCAGAGCAGCTCTCAGGAAGGTTAGGACATTCGGAGATATGGGAGCTGCTCCTGTCACTATTAGCCGGACACGTCCACCCATCGTGTCCTAGACGAAACGTGATAACATACATCCTCTTATTAGAGATCAAGCATCCGGAAACAAGTCATCAGTGTAATTGTTATACAATATGGGAATCACTAGGAAAGCAAAGACAGCAGGGGTGTTACTACTAAATCTTTAGACCACCAGCAATCTTGTAAAAGAACCACCAGGAATCTTGTAACTGCACCACTGGACCACCAGGAATCTTGTAACTGCACCACTGCACCACAAGGAATCTTGTAACTGCACCAGTGGACCACCAGGAATCTTGTAAATTCATCAGTGGACCACCAGGAATCTTGTAAATGCACCAGTGGACCACCAGGAATCTTGTAACTGCACCACTAGACCACCAGGAATCTTGTAACTGCACCACTGGACCACCAGGAATCTTGTAAATGCACCAGTGGACCACCAGGAATCTTGTAACTGCACCACTGGACCACCAGGAATCTTGTAACTGCACCACTGCACCACAAGGAATCTTGTAACTGCACCAGTGGACCACCAGGAATCTTGTAAATTCATCAGTGGACCACCAGGAATCTTGTAAATGCACCAGTGGACCACCAGGAATCTTGTAACTGCACCACTAGACCACCAGGAATCTTGTAACTGCACCACTGGACCACCAGGAATCTTGTAAATGCACCAGTGGACCACCAGGAATCTTGTAAATGTACCACTGGACCACCAGGAATCTTGTAAATGCACCAGTGGACCACCAGGAATCTTGTAAATGTACCAGTGGACCACCAGGAATCTTGTAAATGTACCACTGGACCACCAGGAATCTTGTAACTGCAGCAGTAATGTTATACTTGAATCACTGGATGTCACGTTCTGGCACTAGATTGGAGTCTTGGGTCGTAGCCAGCAAGGGCTGGCAATGTGGTCAGACAAGCCCGGCGTTGGCACACGGAGAGGGCGATGCAGCACAGAGGATTTCAGTAGAGACATAGTCAAGAAACAAGCCAGTGGTCAGTACATAGAGAACAATCTTCTTTTAGAGGGTGGAGTATAGGAAGGAGCTGGTTTAAAGGCTGAAGGCTTAATAAACATGCAAAGGAAGGCAGGACAAGGCCAGGTTTTTATAGCATGTCCAATCAGGAACAGGGCGGAGCTAAAACAGGGACTAGAAAGCAGGAGCTCAGAACAAGGTCATGCAGGGGAGCTGTCCAAAGGGCTGAATGGCTCAGCAGGTACAGCTGCCGCCTGGAGCACAGGAGCTTCTCGGAATCCTGCTACTGGACCACCAGTAATCTTGCAACTGGACCACTAGGAATGTTGTTACAGAACCACCGAACCAACAGGGATCTCAATACTGAACCTTTAAACTATCAACAATGTTATACTTGCAGGACATGAGTCATAATGGTTTTCTTAAAATTGATGCTTCCTGTCTATTTCAGCTCACCTGAACTTTCTTGAATATGAATTTATCCCAAACGCTGTCGTTCCGGTTGATTCCCTTCTTAACCTCCGCAAACTTACAAGTTGTAGCCAAGTCTAGCAGGAATTTCTTGGTGGGAGTCGAGGCCCCACTTTGTATCTGTAGGGAAATGATTCTCAAGCTGTTACAAATGTGGGACTTCTAATACCCGTCTGTGGGAAACCGTCCCCGTCCTTACCTTGTCATAAATGCGGTTCAGCAGTCTGGGGACCGTGGGGAAAACCGTCGGCCTCAATGCTTGCATATCATCAGTCAACAGGCGGATATCACCTTGAGAGAAGCCCACTTTGGCGCCCGAGCAGAAAACCACTGTCTGTCAGAAGAGACCAAGTCATACAATGTTCATATATATACAACGAGAGGAAAAAAGCCCAAATGAGAGCCTTCATATAGTAAAGTATGTGGCTACCAGGGACATTATAATTAACCCCTTCCTGACTAGACGTTTTATCACCTGTTACTAAGCGTGGGCCACCTGGACATTATAGTCCATGGGTAGTGGGCAACTGATTAACATACTGAACTGTCTGACATATTATCAAACCTGCAACCACCAAGGATATTATTACTAACGCCTACATCATCAGGGATATTCTTTTTAACCTCTGACCCATGGTTGATATTAATATTAACGCACATACACCAGTGATAATGTATTCCCAACATGGATATTTCTAGCATATCCATATAATATGCCAGAAATGTCTGCTAGCACGTGTCCCACCTCATTCTCCACCTGGATGTGGTGATTGGCAGCGACCTTCCCAACACTCATCAATCAGATATTCAGGACGTATTCTGTGTATATGCCATAGATGTCAATGCTGGCCTTACCTCTTCAACAGAAACCAGGGATGTTAATAACTTTCATGAGCACCAGGGACAATATAATAAACTTACCAGACCTCCAGGATATTAATGCAAAATCTTTGGCCACCATAAATGGTATTCCCAACTCCTTAGACCACCCTGAATAGAATTACTAACTCCTAGACCACCAGGAATAGTATTACTAACTCCTAGACCACCAGGAATAGTATTACTAGCTTCTAGACCACCAGGAATAGTATTACTAGCTCCTAGACCACCAGGAATAGTATTACTAACTCCTAGACCACCAGGAATAGTATTACTAGCTCCTAGACCACCAGGAATAGTATTACTAGCTCCTAGACCACCAGGGATATTACTAACCCCTAGACCACCAAGAATAGTATTAATAACTCCTAAACCACCTGGAATAGTAATAATAACTCCTAGACCACCAGGAAAAGTATTACTAGCTCCTAGAGCACTTGGAATGGTATTATTAAATCCTAGACCACCAGGAATAGTATTACTAGCTCCTAGACCGCCAGGAATAGTATTATTAATCTCTGGACCACAGGTGATATTAACTAATATACACCAGGGATGTTATCATTTACTTACTAACCCCCCTTCCTGACATATTGTTATTAAACTTACAACCACCAGAGATATTATGACTCTCAACTACTAAACCTTCTTGAATATCATTACTAACTCCTAGACCACCAGAAAATTATTATTGGCTTCTGGACCTAAGTTGATATTATTATTCACTGATATAGCAGGTATATTACTTCTTCCATGCAAGAAACCTGGGATATTATTATTTACCTGACCACAAGGGAAGTAAACTGGAGACTATAAAGTATGTCATTAATTAGCACTGTGTGATTGTTCTCAGTGAGAGAAACCAGGGATATGAGACCTTTTATTGGCTAACAAAAATACATGATGTTACTGTGAGCTTTTGGGGATATCTCACCCCCTTCGTCAGGCTGATGAATGAAACTAGTTAGGATGGCACATAATTATAACATACAGATGTAGAGGGGGTGGGGGGCATATTCCTCTTGATCTAAATAAATGTTCACACACAGAAATTTGAGACTATTTTGCACTCAAAACTTAAAACAACAGACAAACTGAGCTGAGACATAAATCCTAAATCAGTCCACTGAGCTCAGGACAGTTTTATGATGTGTCTTATCTTTCCTTCAACCTGCACATGGAAGGAGATGCAGCACCACCTAGTGGATGGCAACATTAATACAAGTCAAGTTCTGAATTTTTATGAAGTTTTAAAGCAAAGGGAAAAAAATATATTTTTTTTATTTAGAGGAGGACATCCCTCTTGACCTCCCTCAGACCTTTCATATTTCTTACTTATGTAAGAATCCTGGGCTGAGGTTCATTCCATTCTTGTGGGTATCAAACATGGCCATAAATTTGTTCTCCCAAATTCTTCTGTGATACTGCGACTTGAAATTGCCCTTCAGTATGATAACTCTCATCTGCTCTATGTTGTCTCCCTGACCACAAAAATGTTTTGCCACAGGTAGTTCAGTCTTTCCCTCTGTAATTGAGTGGCGACGAGATCTCATTCTGGCTCTCAGTTTTTGTCCTGTCTCCTCGATATAGAGCCCCCCCAACAGGACATTTACTGCACATGATCAGGTATACAGCATCAGACTTGGAATTTATAGTCCTGTTGTGTGTTGGCGATCCGTATCCTGTCCACGGTCCGTACATGTCAGCAGGTCTTGCAGCTCCTTACATAACTGGGATAAGTTCCTTTTTGTGTGTCGGAGGACAATGCACTCTTGATTATACAGTTCCTCAAATAGGAAGGTTGCCTGTAACGCAGAAGCAGAGAGTCCGGGAATACAGTCATCCTTGTGTAGGGTATGATGGAGTTTCCTTGCAGTCTTCCTTAGTACCTTTAGTTGCGGATTGTAGGTCACTACTAGAGGCACACAGCCATTCCCTTCCTTCTCCTTGTATTAGAGTAGTTGATTTCTGGGTATCCTGGTGGCTCTGGTGATTTCTAGGTATCCTGGTGGCTCTGGCGATTCCTGGGTATCCTGGTGGCTCTGGCGATTCCTGGGTATCCTGGTGGCTCTGGTGATTTCTGGGTATCCTGGGGGCTCTGGTGATTTCTGGGTATCCTGGTGGCTCTGGCGATTCCTGGGTATCCTGGTGGCTCTGGTGATTTCTGGGTATCCTGGTGGCTCTGGTGATTTCTGGGTATCTTGGTGGCTCTGGTGATTTCTGGGTATCTTGGTGGCTCTGGTGATTTCTGGGTATGCTGGTGGCTCTGGTGATTGCTGGGTATGCTGGTGGCTCTGGTGATTGCTGGGTATGCTGGTGGCTCTGGTGATTCCTGGGAATCCTGGTGGCTCTGGTGATTCCTGGGAATCCTGGTGGCTCTGGTGATTCCTGGGAATCCTGGTGGCTCTGGTGATTCCTGGGAATCCTGGTGGCTCTGGTGATTCCTGGGAATCCTGGTGGCTCTGGTGATTCCTGGGAATCCTGGTGGCTCTGGTGGTTCCTGGGTATCCTGGTGGCTCTGGTGATTTCTGGGTATCCTGGTGGCTCTGGTGATTCCTGGCTCTGGTGATTTCTGGGTATCTTGGTGGCTCTGGTGATTTCTGGGTATCTTGGTGGCTCTGGTGATTTCTGGGTATGCTGGTGGCTCTGGTGATTGCTGGGTATGCTGGTGGCTCTGGTGATTGCTGGGTATGCTGGTGGCTCTGGTGATTCCTGGGAATCCTGGTGGCTCTGGTGATTCCTGGGAATCCTGGCGGCTCTGGTGATTCCTGGGAATCCTGGTGGCTCTGGTGATTCCTGGGAATCCTGGTGGCTCTGGTGGTTCCTGGGTATCCTGGTGGCTCTGGTGATTTCTGGGTATCCTGGTGGCTCTGGTGATTTCTGGGTATCCTGGTGGCTCTGGTGATTCCTGGCTCTGGTGATTTCTGGGTATCCTGGTGGCTCTGGTGATTCCTGGGAATCCTGGTGGCTCTGGTGATTTCTGGGTATCCTGGTGGCTCTGGTGATTTCTGGGTATCCTGGTGGCTCTGGTGATTTCTGGGTATCCTGGTGGCTCTGGTGATTCCTGGGTATGCTGGTGGCTCTGGTGATTTCTGGGTATCCTGGTGGCTCTGGTGATTTCTGGGTATCCTGGTGTCTCTGGTGATTTCTGGGTATCCTGGTGGCTCTGGTGATTTGGTCATCAGTTGAGGTGGGATGGTCGCCCTGATTTAAAAATGTCCTTATAAGATGGTATAGATGTTCCTCTCTGTCTGTTGGGTTGGAGCAGATCTGGTTGTATCTGATGGCCTGGCTGTAGATGATGGACTTTTTGATGTGTTTAGGATGGAAACTATCCCATCTGAGGTATGTGGGCCGATCAATTGATTTCCGGTATATGGATGTCTGTATTGAGCTGTTTGAAATTTTTATGGTTGTCTCCAAAAAGTTGATTTCTGTATACGAGTAGCTCAATGTCAGGTTTATGGTGGGTTGAATCTCTCATGGAATTTTATTAGTATAGTCTTGTTCGGTGTTGGTCCAGATGATTATGATGTCATCAATGTAGCGGAAGTACGCCAATAGTTTGCTGGAGCAGGAGGCCAGAAAGTCACTTTCCAGTTTTGCCATGAAAAGGTTGGCATATTGTGGTGCCATTTTACTGCCCATGGTGGTCCCAGTAAGTTGCGGAAACTCTCCTTGTCAAAGGAGAAATAGTTGTGTGTTTTTCTTTCTTTTGCTTTAAAACTTCATAAAAATTCAGAACTTCAGATGAACCGGTGTGAGATACGCTTGATATATAATCTGAACAAAATGGGTAGAATTGGCACAACATCCTGCCATAGATGTCGCCAACTAAATGCCAATTTTTGGCACTTACTATGGGAGTGTTCCTATGTAAAGAATTTTTGGGAAGAGGTATTCACTCTTCTATCTGTGCTTCTGCCAGTCCCTTTGGTCCTAGATGCAAAAATAGCAATATTTGGACTGATGGATGAGGAGGCGTGGACCCATCACAGCAAGATATTCATCAGGGAGGAACTATTTTTGGCCAGGAAGACGGTGGCTATGGGATGGATGGCAACGAGACCGCCCTCCGTCTCATGCTGGATGAGGTTGGTTGATACTATAATCCCCTATGAAAAGGTGATCTATCAACACAGAGGATGCCCTGATAAATTTGAAAAAGTATGGGGTTTATGGAGAGGCTCGCACAACACATTACAAGTCGAAGAAATATAATCTTGATAACTAGTGGAAATGAGGAAGAAATAAATACACAAGGAACCCAACATAATAAAGGTTTTATTTTTCAAATGTTAAATGTTAATAAATAAGATGCTGTATGACTAACGTGATAGAAGATACAGAACAAGTGAGACATTCTTATACCGAACTGAATGTAAACTGCTAATAAAACAAAGTTTAAAAAAAGTCAGAACTTGACTTGTATTAATGTTGCCATCCAGTAGGTGGTGCTGCTTTTCCTTCCATGTGCAGGTTGAAGGAAAGATAAGACACATCATAAAACTGTCCTGAGCTCAGTGGACTGATTTAGTATTTATGTCTCAGTTCAGTTTGTTGTTTTAAGCTCTGAGTGCAAAACAGTCTCAAATTTCTGTGTGTGAACATTTATTTAGATCCACAGGAATGTGTCCCCCCCCTCCCCCTCTGCATCTGTATGTTATAATTATGTGCCATCCAAACTAGTTTCATTTATCAGCCTGACGAAGGGGAAGAGATATCCCGAAAGCTCACTGTAACATCATGTATTTTTGTTAGCCATTAAAAGCTCTCATATCTACAAGATGACTTGGTTTCTCTTACTGAGAACAATCACACGATGCTCTATTGGCTAACACCGTACCAATTTTTTTTTAAATTAATTAGAACTAGACCACCAGTAATATTATCATTCACCTGTGGCCCACCGGCGAGGACGTTATTAACACACTTTGTCCGGGAATATTATTTTCTCCTCCTAGGACACCAGGGATATTCTATTAGAGTACAAGATACTTAAGGTGCTGTATGTTGAGCTAGACCACTAGAGACATTCTAACTCTTACACAATCACCAAGGATACTATTAAGCACTGGCCTGCAGATGATAGAACTATGAATTCAGATTTAACTTAACCTCCTGGCATAATCTTATCATTTCTGTGACCTCTTTGGCTATTATTACTAGCTCCTAGACCTCTAGGGATATTACTACAAACCCTCAGACCACCAGGGATATTACTACTAACCCCCAGACCACCAGGGATATTACTACTAACCCTCAGACCACCAGGGATATTACTACTAACCCCCAGACCACCAGGGATATTACTACTGACCCCCAGAGCACCAGGGATATTTCTACTAACCCTCAGCCCACCAGGGATATTACTACTAACCCTCAGCCCACCAGGGATATTACTACTAACCCTCAGACCACCAGGGATATTACTACTAACCCCCAGACCACCAGGGATATTACTACTAACCCTCAGACCACCAGGGATATTACTACAAAACCCTCAGACGACTAGGGATATTACTACTAACCCCCAGCCCACCAGGGATATTACTACTAATTCTCAGACCACCAGGGATATTACTATTAACCCTCAGACCACAAGGGATATTATTACTAACTCTAAAACCACAAGGAAATATTGATTTTTGGCCCACACTAGGTGGGTTAGGGACCTCTATTCTCCAAATGGTGATGCCTGAACAGACTTTGAATAGGGATTAAAATTAGAAGGATGGGCTGCCTTAAAGACAAACCCTTTTGAAATAGAATTCTCTATGGCAATCAGCTGTTGGGGCGACAGTTATGTTCCCTAGAGCAGCCATGGATAAGTCCACCAGAACAGCTCATCATTCTCTCTCATAGAGGAAGGGGCCATAGGTCAGAGGATGTCTTACACAATGACAAGCTGAACCCTCTGTACTGAGCAGAGTCCTTACCTGAACCACCCGCTCAAACAGGTGTGCCATCGGCAGATAAGAAATTTCAATGTCTGAGGCCACTGGGGCAATGGTGCTCTGTACAGTATGACAAAGGTAACAGATCAGTGAAGAGTGGAGAAGAAAGCACAACTGAAAGTACTGAGCATATCTGATCACACAGCAGAGGTCTAGAATCATATTTAGGGGGGACATTATGTAGCAGGCGATACTCATGGAGCCAAACGTTCTCCTTCAGCTAAGATCAGCCTTTGAGGTTGGTTACTTGGGTGTTAAACAGAAAAATGTCCATCAGGTACAACTTCTCTCAGCTCCATATACATGAATGGATGGATTATAAACACTTTGGCGCAGATTTACGTATACCGGCATTTTATATGCTGCTGTAAGTATAGGTTGTACAGGTATGATCTGCGCCAAATGTATGAACAGATGCAAACGTCTTAATACAAATACGTGCCAAATATGAAATCTATTCCAGATTCCAGCTATAACCTATGTGCAGCTTTTCTAGCTGAGAGCTTTTAATAAATGGGCCACTTAATTGCCACCATTTATATTTGGATACGACAGTCACTTACTTCTGTGGCTTTAAGAAAACTGCTGGCGTCAGCGACAATATTCTTGTGGGTGAGCATCGCTCCTTTGGGGTCACCTAGTAGAAAGGGTTATTATAAGAAGACTTTGAAGTTGAGATTGGGGGTCATTCACTAAAGGATTAATTAATACAATGTAGCAGCATAAATAGTTATTATATAAACTAAAGTACTTTCACACCGAACGATTTCTCGCTGCATGTGAAAGTACCCTTACCTGTTGTTCCACTAGTGAAACAGATCACACTCAAATCTTCAGGACTTGGAGGCTGCAAAAGGGAATGAAAGAGGAAAGAATAGTCAAGATCTTTCAATCTGTCCATACATATATGCATCTATCTATCTATCTATCTTCTATCTATCTATCTATCTATCTATCTATCTATCTATCTGTCTATCTATCTATCTCCTATCTATCTATCTTCTATCTATCTATTGCCTATCTATCTATCTATCTATCTATCTCCTATCTATCTATCTATCTATCTATTTCATATCTATCTATCTATCTA
Source organism: Eleutherodactylus coqui (assembly GCF_035609145.1). Classification (NCBI taxonomy): domain Eukaryota; kingdom Metazoa; phylum Chordata; class Amphibia; order Anura; family Eleutherodactylidae; genus Eleutherodactylus; species Eleutherodactylus coqui. The sequence continues at coordinate 296,078,047 of NC_089840.1, read as the reverse complement.
TCTATCTATCTATCTATCTATCTATCTATCTCATATCTATCTATCTATCTATCTCATATCTATCTATCTCATATCTATCTATCTATCTATCTATCTATCTATCTATCTATCTATCTACCTATCTATCTATCTCCTATCCATCTATCTCCTATCTATCTCCTATCTATCTATCTATCTATCTATCTATCTATCTATCTATCTATCTATCTATCTATCTATCTATCTCCTATCTATCTCCTATCTATCTATCTATCTATCTATCTATCTATCTATCTATCTATCTATCTATCTATCTATCTCCTATCTATCTATCTCCTATTTTTCTATCTCCTATCCATCTATCTCCTATCTATCTATCTATCTATCTATCTCCTATCTATCTATCTCCTATTTTTCTATCTCCTATCCATCTATCTCCTATCTATCTATCTCCTATCTATCTATCTATCTATCTATCTATCTATCTATCTATCTATCTATCTATCTATCTATCTATCTATCTATCTATCTATCTCCTATCTATCTATCTATCTATCTATCTATCTATCTCCTATCTATCTCCTATCTATCTCCTATCTATCTATCTATCTATCCATCTATCTATCTCCTATCTATCTATCTCCTATCTATCTATCTCCTATTTTTCTATCTCCTATCTATCTATCTATCTATCTATCTATCTCCCTCCTATCTATCTATCTATCTATCTATCTATCTATCTATCTATCTATCTATCTATCTATCTATCTCCTATTTTTCTATCTCCTATCCATCTATCTCCTATCTATCTATCTATCTATCTATCTATCTATCTATCTATCTATCTATCTATCTATCTATCTATCTATCTCCTATCTATCTATCTATCTATCTATCTATCTATCTATCTATCTATCTCCTATCTATCTATCTATCTATCTATCTATCTATCTATCTATCTATCTATCTATCTATCTCCTATCTATCTATCTCTCTCCTATCTATCTATCTATCTATCTATCTATCTATCTATCTATCTATCTATCTATCTATCTATCTATCTATCTATCTATCTATCTATCTATCTATCTATCTATCTATCTATCTATCTCATATCTCTCTTTTCCCAACTGCACATGTGCTGTGTACGATCGAGGGATCTGTCAGGATCAGATGGAGATCCCAGCGCCCGTTCCTTCTTAAAGCTGTGTTATAAATGAGCCCTTAGATCTTCGCTTCCACATCGGCTTCTCATCACTCTGCTTTCATTTTATTACAGATCTGTTAAGGACTGCGGCGCAGCGCCGATGTGCATGGAGCCGTAAGATATAATATACGAGGAGCGTTTTACCAAGATGAGTCAAGTCCGTTTGTAAAGCTTTTGTGCGAATTGCTTTGCTTCTGTTTACATGTCTACAAGGCGACCACCTAACACACGTCTCATATGGACCCCCGACAATAGTACCTAACCCCCTGACGCTTAATATACACCCTCCAGTGCGGGGTTACTATAGAACGGGATGGGGAGCCAACCCCACTACATACAGGAAGGGTGCCGGCTGTTTCTGACAGCTGACTCCCAGCATTCATGCTGATCGTGGCTGTTAACCCTTTACACGCTGTTGTCAATTCCTACAGTGACATTGATATGCCCTGATCAGGTATGAGATCGCGAGGTACCGTTCGGTTATCATGGCAGCCTGGGGCTGCTATGTATTTCTGCTATTAGGACAGGCCTGTGACAGAAATCAATGCCGGCATAAATCTCATAAATGGCAATACTGAAGTATTGCAGTATATGTCATAAGACGGGCGTATATCAGTCGGGTTTTCACACCCAACCATATAAGCTGCCCCTCTCTGCAAGGGGAGGAGGCGGGATGAGAGCTAGTGCATTGAGCTCCCGCCCCCTCCGCCCTCTCTCCGCCTCTCACCACTGTTGGCATTTTTGGTGGCGCTGTAATTAAACCAACCCGCAGAACAAATGTCTCATGGCATTCTTACTGTAGGACTAATGCAATAAGAAACAGTGGCAGAATTGAGGTGCTGTTTTCTTCCTGGCCTCCAAAAAAATTATATTCACCCAAAAATGATGCCAATTAAAACTGCAGCTCGCCGTGCAAAAAACAAACATCCCTCGTGCGTCCGTGCCGATGGAAAAATAAAGTGATAGTCAAGATGAAGATCCAAAAAAATCGTCGCGTTCCGAGGACCAAAATTGTCACCAAGGGGTTAAAAGTCTTTTACAGCATTATATTCTAGTTACTTTTAGACAGTTTCTTGCGAGTTGAGTAATTTTGGAGTAGCCGCGCGCCATGCGCACATACGTGATAATGACGTGTTTAGCGGATTCGTCCCCGGATCACTTACTCTTCATCACCAATAACATAATTCCTGTACATTACACACAGAATAGCGCTGGTGACGGCGGCCGCGGCGCTCCGTTACTCTTCACTTACCACGGGTTTCTTGAAGTTTTCTTTTCCTAAATACTGGAAACAAAACACAGAAGTCGTCACTGACAGCCCGGACGGAGGCGCTTGTAATCCTACGATTCTACTTATGTGACAGAAGCTCGCCGCCTCGCTGCACGGCATCCACGCATGTTTATCAATAGTAAAAATGTAAAAACGTATCGCACTTGCATGCAAATCGCATTTACCATGTGTTTTTTTTCCACGCAGCCGTAGGAATGAATGGGCAGTGTCGCCCAAAAATATGACATGCTGCGATTTTTGTTTCTTGGACTCCCAGCCCGAGAGAAGAATCGCCCGCGTGTATAAATAATGGGCTGTTTTTTTCCTGGAATTTCCGTCCATATCACAATTGTAAGGAACTCATGCAAGGAAATTGCCCATGGAAATATGGCCTGAAATCTACGTCTTGTCTCACCAGATGTGTCTGCTTTACCTATCTCCCATGCTTTACATTGCAGCTCCATGTAAGTATTTACACCCCCGTGAGAAAAGCTATGATAAGATGGCCAGACATCCCGATTTAGGTGGGACAGTCCCGCTTTGGGACCCTGTGTCACTCTTTCCGCTGGGAACCTGGCGGGACAGCCGTTTGTCCCACCTTTATCCCGCTTTCGGGACGTCTGGTCACCACAGTGATTACCAGCTCGGGTGCTACAGCTCCCTGCCGGTAATCACTTTGCAGCGCCGTGGCAGATGCGCACACTAAAGACAGTGTGTGCATCTAGAATCTTCCTCCCATGACCTCTCCTCTTTAGATCTGCTATAGGAGCGGAGAAGGGAGAAGCCCCTGCTGCAGGTGCACACACACTTCCTCCCACAGCAGCAGCGAGAAGAGGAGAAGTAGAAGCGCTCTGAAGACCAGGAAGAGGGTAAGTATATCACTATTACTACTGAGGGCTACTGTGGAGGACACTATTACTACTGAGGGCTACTGTGGGGTCATTAATACTACTGGGGGCTACTGTGGAGGACACTATTACTACTAAGGGCTACTGTGGGGTCACTAATACTACTTGGGGCCACTGTGGGGGTCACTATTACTACTGAGGGCTACTGTGGGGGTCACTAGTACTACTGAGGGTTAATGCGGGGGTCACTAGTACTACTGAGGGCTAATGCGGGGGTCACTATTACTACTGAGGGCCACTGTGGGGATCACTAGTATTACTGAGGGCTACTGTGGGAATCACTATTACTACTGGGACCACTATGGGGGACAGTATTACTACTGAGGGCTACTGTGGGGGAATACTATTACTACTGAAGCCGCTGTGGGGAACACTATTACTACTGCGGCCACTGTGAAGGACACTATTACCACTGAGGGCTACTATGGGGGTCACTATTACTACTTAGGGCCACTGTGGGGGTCACTAGTATTATTGAAGGCTACTGTGGGGTCATTATTACTACTGGGGCCACTAAGGGGGACAGTATTACCACTGAGGGCTACTGTGGGGGACACTATTTCTACTGGAACCACTGTGGGGGACACTATTTCTACTGGGGCTACTAAGGGGAACAGTAGTACAACTGAGGGCCACTGTGGGGGTCACTAGTATTACTGAGGGCTACTGTAGGAGTCACTATTACTACTGTGGCCACTATGGGGGACAGTATTACTACTGAGGGCTACTGTGGGGGAATTCTATTACTACTGAAGCCGCTGTGGAGAACACTATTACTATGGAGGCCACTGTGAGGGACACTATTACCACCGAGGGCCACTGTGGGGGTCTTTATTACTACTGAGGGCCACTGTGGGGGTCACTAGTATTACTGAAGGCTACTGTGGGGATCACTATTACTACTGGAGCCACTAAGGGGGACATTATTACTACTGAGGGCTACTGTGGGGGACACTGTTTCTACTGGGGCCACTAAGGGGAACAGTATTACTGCTGAAGCCACTGTGAGGATCACTATTACTACTGAGACCACTGTGGGGGCCACTTTTACTACTGGGGCCACTCTGCATGTGGAAGTATAAATCAAGCTGACTTACGGTATGTTTACACATGACAGAAATTTCCACGGCAAATTCTGCAGTATTTCTGCATCCAAAAAAGCAGTCACAGTCTGCACCATTGGTGAGGATATTGACTGAAAATGAGCCATGTACCCACAACTGATGTCATACTATGCGGCGCTCCCCTCACCTCCTCCGTAGGCTTCCGGCTGTCAGCGCTCCCCAGTTTCCAATAGCCTGGTCAGGTGAGGCCACTACAGGCTGCTGGGAACCGGAAGCGCTGACAGCGGGAAGCCTTTGGAAGAGGTGAGGGGGAGCGCCGCATAGCATGACATCAGCTGCGGTACGCGGCTAATTTTCAGTTAAAATCTGCACCATTGGCACGGATTTTGACAGGTTTTTTTTGGATGCAGAAATGCTGTGGAATTTGGTCCGTCTCTTTTGAAGCGGCGCTGTACCTTTTATAACGCCAGAGGTAAAATCATAGGTCGCTATAAGCCCCGCCCCTGACCACACCCCTCTGTGCCACTTTTACTGTGGGAAAATCTGGACACCTTCGCCATAAGAAAACTTCTGCTCATACCCTGAGAGCACGAGCCTCAATAGGGAGGAGCCTCAATGGGGAGGAGCCTCAATGAGGGGAGGGGCTGAGTGTATAATGCAGTATATTAGCCAGTATTAACTCCTGTGCATCTGGTGTCTTGTAGGTGACTGAGCTGTAGATGAGCCCTTATCCGCTGCTGGGGTTTTGTTGCAGTGTGCAGGTGATCAGGGTTGTGTTGGGGGGGATTAGGCGAGCTACAGACCCGCCATGTAACTCATGCGCTGATTCTCTTCGCCTACCTCCAGGTCTTTCATCAGCAGCAGCTCCACCCCGCACTTCACAGCTCGTTCCTTCAGGTCGTCACCAAACTCCTCCATGGTCACGATGATCTTGAGGCCGGGGGTGAGACCCTTCTCGCAGTTACAGAGCAGAACCGAAGCTTTGTCTGGTTTATCGCAGACGACGAGGGATAAATCGGCTGCAGGACACAACAGAGGGCTTTATAATATTATACTGGAGCGTCCGATTACTTCATGTTCAAGAACACGTCCTATTGCATGTAGTTTATAGCGGGTTATTACAGATGACCCCCGATGTGAGACCCCCAGAACGCCTCTTTAATGACTTTCGGATACAGAAGTTTGCTATCAATCGAAAGACAAACTCAAAAAGTTTCATTTAGTAAAACTGTCTGACAGTCGGACGTCCTTCTAGCAACTAATCACAGCTGCAGGGATGACGAGAGCGAACGTCTAAAGCAAAGGCTCCGGTCCAGCAGATCCCTGTACTCAATACCAAAACTAATAGATTTGTCAAAAGCAACAACCCTGAGTGGATCCCTTTAAGGCCGCTTCCACACCGGCGACTGTGATATTACTGCAAGAAAATCACAGCTGTGTTCTGTGCGATAGCGCTGCGTTTTCTCACGGCGATATTGTGATTTTGTAGCGCTCTTTTGCTGGGATTTTTGGGGGAGCTTGAAATATAAGCCCTACCCCAAAAATGAGCCCTGGCTGCATTAAAAAAAACTAAATCCAATACATTACCTAACAGGCGCTGTCCGCTCCGCGGCAGGTCTCCTTCTGAAGCTCCGCAGCACTTGTCTGTAGTCTTCCACCAGCACTTCCTGGTCAGGGGGTTTAAAAATCCCGCCTCCAGCAAGCACTGAGTCTGATTGGTTCTCAAGCGCCGCGGCTCAGCCAATCGCTGCAGCACTCGATGAACCATTCAATGCGTGCCGAAGCTTTGGGAGCAGAGTGCGGCCGAGCAAACAGTGCCTGTTACATGATGTATTGTTTTTTTGTTTTTTTTCTGCAGCTAGGGTTTCCTACTGTAAGAGTTGCATCGCACCGCAAGGAAACTGCGATTTTGTGTGATGTGATGCAACAGAATGGAAGGCTCCAGGGAAACATGGGCTACATAATATCACAATTCATGCTGTATAGGGAATGCTGCAATTTTTTTTTCTCACAATGTAGCAGCCTACAAAACATCGCTAATGTGGAAGAACCCTTCGGAAAGCACGGGCCTCACATACATGCGATTTATAGCGCTGTCGCATCCCAAGAAAATCGTGCAATTTTGTTATCTGTGAAAGCGGCCTAAGACTAAACTGTTATTAATCATAAATAAAATTTCACCCCAAAAAGAGATAAAAAGAACAGATCTGCTGTTGATTGTGGAGCTCTCAGTATATTAGTACAACTGTTAGCAGTCAGTGACTGGTTTCTATGGCTCAGCGTGCTGGAGCCGGCAGAGGGAGCGCTAGCGCCACCACTCCTAATAAAGTATATTGTATTTAGTGAGGCCGGTGGTCTAGATGTTCAGACTCTGTCTGTATAATTCTCTTTTCTGCTACATAATATCAGTTCTTTTTTATCTTTCTGAGGTAAAATTTTATAAGTGATTGATAAAAGTTTACTTTTTAAGGGGATCCATTCAGGATTGTTGCTTTTGGCAAATATATTGGTTTAGATAGTGACCTTCTTCCTTCCTCTACGTTCCCTGGACCTTACGCTTTGTGATTAGAGTCTACATGCCCCCCTTACTGCCCACTATGATCTGTGGCTTCCCAGAAGTCATTGCATCCGTTAGCTGTGATCCGCTACAACGTGTACAGCAGGAACTACAGGCTCCATGTGTGTCCGATGACGAAGGGGGTCACACCGACACCTCTGAAGGGGGGGGGACATTCTTGATGTTGTACGACAAAACTTTGTTTCCATTGATGTTAGATTTCTGTATCCGAGGGTCCTTAAACGGAGTTCTGAGGGTCTCACATCTGGAAGATCATCTGTAATAACCCCGTAGATCGTGGATTTTTTCCACACACAGACTGGGGTAAATACTACCGACGGACCAGATGAAGAGAGTGGCACGCTGACCGGGGTAAATACTACCGACTGACCAGATGAAGAGAGCGGCACGCTGACCGGGGTAAATACTACCGACTGACCAGATGAAGAGAGCGGCACGCTGCTATGGGGTAAATGCTACCGACTGACCAGATGAAGAGAGCGGCACGCTGCTATGGGGTAAATGCTACCGACGGACCAGATGAAGAGAGCGGTACGCTGACCGGGATAAATACTACCGACTAACCAGATGAAGAGAGCGGCACACTGCCCCGGGGTAAATACTACCGACGGACCAGATGAAGAGAGCGGCACGCTGACCGGGGTAAATACTACCGACTGACCAGATGAAGAGAGCAGCATGCTGCCCCGGGGTAAATACTACCGACTGACCAGGTGAAGAGAGCGGCATGCTGCCATGGGGTAAATACTACCGACTGACCAGATGAAGAGAGCGGCACGCTGCCCCAGGGTAAATACTACCAACTGACCAGATGAAGAGAGCGGCACGCTGACCGGGGTAAATACTACCAACTGACCAGATGAAGAGAGCGGCACGCTGCCCCGGGGTAAATACTACCGACTAACCAGATGAAGAGAGCGGCACGCTGCCCGGGCGAAAATACTACCGACTGACCAGATGAAGAGAGCGGCACGCTGACCCGGGGTAAATACTACCGACTGATCAGATGAAGAGAGCGGCACGCTGCCCCGGGGTAAATACTACCGACGGACCAGATGAAGAGAGCGGCAGGCTGACTGGGGTAAATACTACCGACTGACCAGATAAAGAGAGCGGCACGCTGCCCCGGGGTAAATACTACCGACTGACCAGGTGAAGAGAGCGGCATGCTGCCATGGGGTAAATACTACCGACTGACCAGATGAAGAGAGCGGCACGCTGCCCCGGGGTAAATACTACCGACTGACCAGATAAAGAGAGCGGCACGCTGCCCCGGGGTAGATACTACCGACTGACCAGATGAAGAGAGCGGCACGCTGACCAGGGTAAATACTACCGACTGACCAGATGAAGAGAGCGGCACGCTGCCCCGGGGTAAATACTACCGACTGACCAGATGAAGAGAGCGGCCTGTTGTGTGCTTTGAAATTAATTAATGGCTGGTAAACAATAATTGCCAGCTATGAGCCGAGCCGGCAACAGCCCCTCAGGTATATCACCCATCCTGCAGCCCCCGCAAGCAGCAATCACTGCTGACCTGTCTCCCTGGTGTCTGCATACAAGAACACAGATGCCAGGGGAAGAGGTCATCAGTCACAGACTCAGCATCAACCACCACCGCCGGACTGGAGCTGCAGACTGTGTGAGTGAAATACCGCTGGGTTTGCTGCTGGGCTGCAGGCCAATAGGGGGCTATTATTACTACTAGTCTGGGAGTCACTACTAGCACTGGGGCCACTATGAGGGCCACTGTTACTACTGGGGCCATTAAGGGGGTTACTATTACTATTGGGGCCACTACTGGCACTGTAAGTACTGGGGTCACTGAGGGGTCACTATTACCATTGGCAACACTTACTATTTGGACCCCTATTACTACTGGGGCCATTAAGGGGTCACTATTACTATTGGGGTCACCATTACTCTTCACTTCAGGGAAGTCCTAATGGTTGAAATCTATGTTGGGTATCTTGTGTTTTGGCGCTTCCAATGCCTGTGAAAAGAGTGCAGGAGAGGGGTGGCATTTCTCACTTCATCTTAGAGACCATAGAGGCTTAGCCCCCCCCCCCCCCACCACCACCACCCCGTTCCTACAAGAGGTCCTACACCCCCTCCTCTCCCAGGAAGAGGGGTCTGAAGATACTGTGAGCCTCCATCATCAGGGGCCCCGCTCTTTTTTTTACTATGGGGCCCTCTTTGGTCTTTGGGGGTCACTCACCTGTGTTAACAATAAACACGATTGCTTCTGCCCCCAACGTGTCATAGAGAGGAACAGCCACCATAGAGTAGGAGAAGCAGGCGAGGTCAGCGATCACCACCTAGTGAGAGAGATGGCAGGTTAAGAAATGGCGCCGCGGTACTAAAGCTTCAGCTTCATGCCGGAAACTTGTCTATTTTAGGGCTCATTCACACGAGTGTAAATACGCGGCACGTCTTATGTCAGAGTGTAATACACACTGCAGAAGCCGGTTGATATCAATGGCCACGTGCAAATACTTACAAAATACGCAGGAAACCTGCGCATGCGCTGCCTATTTATGGACGAAATCAATGCGATTTGTGTCTTTTTTTACACGCGTAACAACGCTGACGATAAGCAGAAAAAATGCAACGCAACAGTGTAATTCGTCCCGTGAATATGTTGTGTATTCACAGACCGAAATACGCATACGCCCGGGCACAGCACCCTCAGGCACTCTCACACTGGCTCTGTTAAAATGTTTTGTTTTTAACCGCTTTGGACAGTGTATAACGCACCCCATCATTGCAATGGGTGATGAAAAAAATCACTGAAATGCACTAAAACAGCAGACCGCGTTCAAAAGTCGCAGCGCTTCTAACGCTTGAAGCCCCAGTGAAAGCAACGCAGGCGTTTTATAGTGTTTAGCGCAGCGTTTGAAACACCGCACTAATCACTGTAAAAAGCTTCCCTGTGAGGGGGGCCCTACCAATATGTGTGAGGGGGGCCTTACCAATATGTGTGAGGGGGGCCTTACCAATATGTGTGAGGGGAGCCTTACCAATATGTGTGAGGGGGCCTTACCAATATGTGTGAGGGGGGCCTTACCAATATGTGTGAGGGGGGCCCTACCAATATGTGTGAGGGGGGCCCTACCAATATGTGTGAGGGGGGCCCTACCAATATGTGTGAGGGGGGCCCTACCAATATGTGTGAGGGGGGCCTTACCAATATGTGTGAGGGGGGCCCTACCAATATGTGTGAGGGGGGCCCTACCAATATGTGTGAGGGGGGCCCTACCAATATGTGTGAGGGGGGCCTTACCAATATGTGTGAGGGGGGCCTTACCAATATGTGTGAGGGGGGCCCTACCAATATGTGTGAGGGGGGCCCTACCAATATGTGTGAGGGGGGCCTTACCAATATGTGTGAGGGGGGCCTTACCAATATGTGTGAGGGGGGCCCTACCAATATGTGTGAGGGGGGCCCTACCAATATGTGTGAGGGGGGCCCTACCAATATGTGTGAGGGGGGCCCTACCAATATGTGTGAGGGGGGCCTTACCAATATGTGTGAGGGGGGCCTTACCAATATGTGTGAGGGGGGCCTTACCAATATGTGTGAGGGGGGCCCTACCAATATGTGTGAGGGGGGCCCTACCAATATGTGTGAGGGGGCCCTACCAATATGTGTGAGGGGGCCTTACCAATATGTGTGAGGGGGGCCCTACCAATATGTGTGAGGGGGGCCCTACCAATATGTGTGAGGGGGGCCCTACCAATATGTGTGAGGGGGGCCCTACCAATATGTGTGAGGGGGGCCCTACCAATATGTGTGAGGGGGGCCCTACCAATATGTGTGAGGGGGACCTTACCAATATGCGTGAGGGGGGCCCTACCAATATGTGTGAGGGGGGCCTTACCAATATGTGTGAGGGGGGCCCTACCAATATGTGTGAGGGGGGCCCTACCAATATGTGTGAGGGGGGCCCTACCAATATGTGTGAGGGGGGCCCTACCAATATGTGTGAGGGGGGCCTTACCAATATGTGTGAGGGGGGCCCTACCAATATGTGTGAGGGGGGCCCTACTAATATGTGTGAGGGGGGCCTTACCAATATGTGTGAGGGGGGCCTTACCAATATGTGTGAGGGGGGCCTTACCAATATGTGTGAGGGGGGCCTTACCAATATGTGTGAGGGGGGCCCCACCAATATGTGTGAGGGGGGCCTTACCAATATGTGTGAGGGGGGCCCCACCAATATGTGTGAGGGGGGCCTTACCAATATGTGTGAGGGGGCCTTACCAATATGTGTGAGGGGGGCCCTACCATTATGTGTGAGGGGGGCCCTACCAATATGTGTGAGGGGGCCTTACCAATATGTGTGAGGGGGGCCCTACCAATATGTGTGAGGGGGGCCCTACCAATATGTGTGAGGGGGGCCTTACCAATATGTGTGAGGGGGGCCTTACCAATATGTGTGAGGGGGGCCTTACCAATATGTGTGAGGGGGGCCCCACCAATATGTGTGAGGGGGGCCTTACCAATATGTGTGAGGGGGGCCTTACCAATATGTGTGAGGGGGGCCCTACCAATATGTGTGAGGGGGGCCCTACCATTATGTGTGAGGGGGGCCCTACCAATATGTGTGAGGGGGCCTTACCAATATGTGTGAGGGGGGCCCTACCAATATGTGTGAGGGGGGCCCTACCAATATGTGTGAGGGGGGCCTTACCAATATGTGTGAGGGGGGCCTTACCAATATGTGTGAGGGGGGCCCTACCAATATGTGTGAGGGGGGCCTTACCAATATGTGTGAGGGGGGCCCTACCAATATGTGTGAGGGGGGCCCCACCAATATGTGTGAGGGGGGCCTTACCAATATGTGTGAGGGGGCCTTACCAATATGTGTGAGGGGGGCCCTACCATTATGTGTGAGGGGGGCCCTACCAATATGTGTGACGGGGCCTTACCAATATGTGTGAGGGGGGCCCTACCAATATGTGTGAGGGGGGCCCTACCAATATGTGTGAGGGGGGCCTTACCAATATGTGTGAGGGGGGCCCTACCAATATGTGTGAGGGGGGCCCTACCAATATGTGTGAGGGGGGCCTTACCAATATGTGTGAGGGGGGCCCTACCAATATGTGTGAGGGGGGCCTTACCAATATGTGTGAGGGGGGCCTTACCAATATGTGTGAGGGGGGCCCTACCAATATGTGTGAGGGGGGCCCTACCAATATGTGTGAGGAGGGCCTTACCAATATGTGTGAGGGGGGCCTTACCAATATGTGTGAGGGGGGCCCTACCAATATGTGTGAGGGGGGCCTTACCAATATGTGTGAGGGGGGCCTTACCAATATGTGTGAGGGGGGCCTTACCAATATGTGTGAGGGGGGCCCTACCAATATGTGTGAGGGGGGCCCTACCAATATGTGTGAGGGGGTCCTTACCAATATGTGTGAGGGGGGCCTTACCAATATGTGTGAGGGGGGCCTTACCAATATGTGTGAGGGGGGCCTTACCAATATGTGTGAGGGGGCCTTACCAATATGTGTGAGGGGGGCCCTACCAATATGTGTGAGGGGGGCCTTACCAATATGTGTGAGGGGGGCCCTACCAATATGTGTGAGGGGGGCCCTACCAATATGTGTGAGGGGGGCCCTACCAATATGTGTGAGGGGGGCCCTACCAATATGTGTGAGGGGGGCCTTACCAATATGTGTGAGGGGGGCCTTACCAATATGTGTGAGGGGGGCCTTAACAATATGTGTGAGGGGGGCCCTACCAATATGTGTGAGGGGGGCCCTACCAATATGTGTGAGGGGGGCCCTACCAATATGTGTGAGGGGGTCCTTACCAATATGTGTGAGGGGGGCCTTACCAATATGTGTGAGGGGGGCCTTACCAATATGTGTGAGGGGGGCCTTACCAATATGTGTGAGGGGGGCCTTACCAATATGTGTGAGGGGGGCCTTACCAATATGTGTGAGGGGGGCCCTACCAATATGTGTGAGGGGGGCCTTAACAATATGTGTGAGGGCAGCCTTACCAATATGTGTGAGGGGGGCCTTAACAATATGTGTGAGGGGGGCCCTACTCTAATTATTGTTATCTTTATGTGCATCAGTAACATTGTATCTTTGTGTCTTAAAGGGCCACAACACCTAATAGTGGCAGCTGCTAACAGTGCTGGAGGGTTATAAGAGGGCTGCTGATATCAGTCACAGAGATGGATGGGGGTTGTTTCTACTCTGGAGATGTTTAACATGAAGAATCCGCTCTCCAGCCTGAAATGGCTGATAACAGAGAGCTATGGGTTGTGCCTGGTATTGCAGCTCATTTCTATCCAAGTGAATGGTGCTAAACTGCAATTACCCAACACAACCTGCGGACGGATGTGGCGCTGTTTACGGAAGATAGCAGCCATGTTTTATAATCCTGTTAAACTTCTTTAAAAAGTCTGATGAAAGTTTCCATTTGGAAAGGAACTTTTCTCTCTCCTGATTGGCTGTTTTACCTCTGGGCGGTTCTGGGAGAAGATGCCGATGTACTGCTCCGGAGATGCTTTGCAGCCCTTCTTGATGAAGCCGGAACCCAGATTTTCTGCTCTGTCTGCCACCTGCAATGCATCAGATCTGTAGATTTAATGGAGTAATACATCTCCCAAAATCACTAGTTACACCCTACACCCCGAAGCATCGACACCCCAACTTCAACAGTCACTGAATGCAATATAAAGCAGTTGTGTCCCAGAGACGTACTCCTTTCACTCTCCCCTAGTGCTCTGCCTGTATGTCAGTCTTCACTGCAGTCCTGGCATTATGTTCACACTTATATGAGAGGTAACAAATAGATCGTCTTATCCGCCTGACTTCCCGCTTCGGCGCTCACCTGTCGGTATGTGATCCACTGGTAGGGCTGATTTGGCTTCCGGTATCCGAGACAATCTCCATTCCCTGCAGATTGCAAACATCACATGGTACAGATTACAAATGATACAGAGTCACAAGAACGTATTTGTGCAGCGTATAATGCACAACAAATTTGCGCGTACGATACGTCTGAATAGAACCCATTCGTTCACATAAGCGTATTTTGAGCGCACATTTTGTTTACACAAAAACACGCAGCACGCTCTGATTTCTGCACATTTGTACTAATTACACTATTTGCCCTTTTCAATGAAAGGAAGCATGGCTGCATGTTTGCATGTGCAAAAAGTACAGCAAAACACGAACATGTGTGTCCTAATATGCAATACTGTGCAAATACGCAGCACAAATGCACCTGAAAATGCGCTTCCGCCCGTGTAACACCGGCCGTAATGGAGGTTATTTCAGTATAATTGATGAAACAAGTCATGTTTCTCCGGATGTTTCTCCATATATCATAGACTGCGGCATCACCAACTAACGGACCTTTCATACGGGACGGAATTGTCCGCAGGACGCTGCACAGATGGGGATCTTGTTGTGCTTTTCACTGCGGAATGCGTTCTGCGTAACATCTTGCAGAATTCCTTGTGTTTTTTTCTGCAGACTTTAATTGCAGAATAACATCTTTTGTGTGTTAGAAATCAGTAACAATTCCGCAAGATGTCCGTAATACCACAGCAGAAAGCTTTTCTGCTGCAGAATTTAATCTTGCGGTTTTGAAGTACAAATGCGCAGATATAAACAAGTGCAGAATTCAAGCTCCATGGGGATAATAATGTGACACAGAAATGTCCGCGTGGAATTAGGTGATCGTGACGCCAGTGCCTGGAATAAAAGCGCTTGGTAATGAAATAAGACAAACAGATGTATGTAAGTTAATGACAGGCACACAATTTACTTTCAGGCACGTGGCTGTCTGCAATAATATTAAACACCAGAGATTGCATATACAACTTGCATATACACAGTTTAACACGTTACACATGGATAAACAAGCCTTGGGGAGGCAGCATCTGAGCTAAAGGGGAGCTATAGAGAGACTGCGAAATCTGAAAGCCCTGTATCAACCCCACTAATAGTTTTGCCAACCTGAAGCACTAGCTAATATTTCTCTAGTACTCATGAAATTCCTATGAAGATTCTCTACTGCTTGTCTGAAGCTTTGTGTCTGTCTTGCTGTCCAGTAGAAAACAGAGCTGGCTTGAAAGGACTTCAGGTTTGGGAAAACAAACAGTTTCTCAGTGTCAGGGTTATTTATTATCTACTGCACACAGGATTTTTTGAATGTTTACATAACAGGTCTCTAATTACAGTAGGACAGAGGAGAAGGAAGCCTAGATGTAGCCATTCCTCTCCCCTGCTTTTCGCTCTCCATCTCTCTTCATGGTGACTGATCTCATCACCTATTCACTCCATACTCCCTCTTCCCTTTCATCTCCCAGCCCAGAACTTATCATTTCTAACTCCGCAACACAAAATGAGCCAGGGGCTCCACAGCTCAGCTACTACGTGAGTTACGGTGGTGCCTAAACAACCTTAACTCTTTAGTTCCTATCCTGACTCCCTCTTCTTATTAAATGAAGTCGAGCATAACTACCCTTTGTTAAAGGAACTGGTAGTTAGAACAGTTGCCCCTAACATGCAGGTAAAGTACTTCTATCCTGTAGTACCAGTCCCGGTCACTACATCAGTATTGCAGTACATAGTGATTTTTGATGTTGCTCCAGGCAGGGCTTGATAGGCATCTATGGGTTGCAGCCCTGTGAGCCTTCAGTAGGCTCAGGACTCCCATGCTAGCCTATTGGCACCCTCCGATCACGCTGTGAGGGTGCCGATGGGGTGCAGGAAGGGATCCCGCTGACAGTTTAGACACGTGGCCAGCTAAATTTGATCACAGCAGTTACTGTCAGCTGTCAGCTATCAGACACATCTGATAGCTACTTGGTCTGGAGTTGATTAGACTCTAGTCACACTTCAGGACATTTATAGTCGTTCAGCGATCCTGAAGTGACTAAAGGGATAGTAGGACAAATTTATGAAAAAATAGAGGCTTTAAATCAAGTCAATTGTCCAATTATCACCCATTATCATTTTTATTGCACTACACTAAACAAAGGGACTAAAAACACTCTTCTGTTTTGTGTATGCAGCTCCTATGCAGACCTGTGAGTCTCCATGGTAACAGACTACAGTCTTGGTGTAGTCTGATCTTGCAGTCATACTCCAATCTGTCACTTACCTTTTTGCTACTATACACTGGGTAGGTTACAAGCAGTGAGAGACAAGAAGATGGAAGATATGACTACAGTAACAATGTTGCATTGTGACACCTGAAGTCGCGCGGTGAAAGAGACATTTCTGTAATTTACACACAACTTCATGCAGCTGTGGAAGTCTAACATGGTTTCTTACCAGACACTCGTAGTCCTCTCATGAAGACTTCATACAAGGTTTTGGCATCTTCATAGTAATAAGACAGGAGGGTGTCATCCTTCAGTAACGCCGATCTCCGAGCCCCGCCCTGCAGATAAAACCGCCATAACATTACTGACAAATACTGGCACTTTTAGGAAAAATAACGTATTAATTTAAGAGATTTGCTGTCTGGCTGCAACTTTCCTGGAGGACAGAAGGTCCACCAGAATAGAAGCTGATCCTACTGAGCAGCACTCCATTCTGGGTCATAGAGGGGTCCTAAGCAGGTGACCCTTCTATCTCTAATAGAGCAAATGAACAGCGGATGCCATCTTGGAATTAACCCCTGAAATCCAACCACAAGTGACCTCCTGGCACAGATACATCGGTATAGTGTGTTTGGTCAATAACCCCAACATTTTCCAGAATGAAGTGTTGTTGGCATTCAGCAGAGATCACAAACCTCTTTTGGCACCACTCAGACATCAGCCCCATGTGAATGAGTCTGTGATTAGGATATTGTGACAGAGGTTTGCGGTGGTCGAGGTTTGGAGGGTCTGAGGTTTTGGAAATTGGTGGAGGATGAAGTTCACAGACTGCAGATGTTATCTTCTTCCATAAAGTTCCGCATGGGATCTAGTTATCTTCTTGACCTTCTCCTATTTTATCATGGTGACCATCAGATGGGCTACTTGGCTCAAGATCGCCAACATAGTTCAAAACGAATAACGAATGGGCCCTTCTGTATTCTGTAATGTTTGATACAATTTGCATTAAAAGTTCCAATATTCTGTTGTTGTTAGCCGTTTAGTCGTTGGGTACCCTCAGCGTTCCTAACGGCAAGCTCCCTCCATGTTTTTCAGTTTTGCTTCTTTCAGATGTATGATATCCAGTATCCGCTCTGACAGTATCGGCCATCGTGGTCTTTGGCCGCTGGGTCTTCTTTTGCCACTGATCTGTCCAAGTATTATAGATTTTTCTAGAGGCTCTGCTCACATTACATGGCCAAAATCCAGGAGTCTGAGCCTGTCTTCTTCCCCTCCATTGATATATCGGGTCTTATACGATTCAGGACTTCTCTGTTTGTTCCTCTCGCCGTCTAGGGTATATGCAGCAGCTTTCACCAGCAGCTCAAACGCATCCGTCCTCCTCCTATCTTCTATCACTCGCAGTCCAGCTCTGGGGAAAAGCAGTTTGCACTATCCTGTGTTTAGTTGCTATACCGATATCCCTACTTTTCCAGATTTTGTCCATGTTTAGCATCGCGCTTCGCCCCATTGCTATCCCACGTTTTATCTCTGGCATAGACTCTCCAGCCTGGTCAATTTTTGAGCCTCTTGTAGGGGGAGCCATAGCTTGTCATGGTCGACACAGTCAAAGGCCTTGATGTAGTCCAATATTCTAGCTACACCTTTCTGCTGTATCACATTTGTATCCAAAGAAGCAATGCTGAAGAAGTTCCAAGAAAACAGAAGTTCCAATTGATTGAAGTCTCAGATGTGGTGAAACTCCCTACTAAGCAGGATTGCACCTTTGTGCTCCCCCACCAACAATACCCCAGACGATTGCCTACTCTTTCTTCCATTCCTGATGGCAACTCAGGGCATTCAACAATATTTTCTTTCAACATGTCTCCATATTTGGTAGTTTTGGGGTCTTTCCACAGTCCTAATGATTTTTCCTTGAGGCTATTGTTCTAGTCGTAGTAAATATGGGAAATCCGCAGAACTCAATTGATAATAACCAGGAATCTATCAACAATCTGAAAAACCAATCATTTTGCAACACAGATGGAGATTATGCCATTACGATATCTGGACACATATAGGGGCGCAGTGATCCTGGTCAGAAGGGGTGCAACCATGACTGGGCCCTGAGGAATAGTGATGCCCGCCCAGTGATCCAGTGAAGTCCCCTTCCCCACCAGACCTTGTGCAAACTAAGGGTAAATAGACACCTGCTCCCTGACATGACACATACATTGGCTGGAACTCAGAAGCTGTCGGGCTTTCTGTGGACTCAGGTGACATGATGACATCGCTACAACGTGCCGCCTGCACCAAGCGGCAAAATGGTGGGACTACTAGTATATAGAAGTATACTGGAGGCACTACTAGTATATGAGGGTGCATTGGTGACACTACTAGTATATGGGGGCATATTGGAGGCACTACTATTATATGGGGGAACACTGGGGGTACTAATAGAGCACACTGCTAGTGTATGGGGGAAGATTGTAGGCACTACTAGTATATAGAGGCACATTGGGGGCACAACTAGTATATAAAGGCCCGTTGGTGGCACTGCTAGTATATGTTGGAACATAGTGGGCACTACTACTATACGGGGGCACATTGGAGGCACTAATAGTATATGGGGGGACACTGGGGATAATACCAGTATATAGCGGCACTACTAGTTTATGGGGGCAAATTAGAGACACTGCTAGTATAAGGGAGAACACCGGAGGTACTACTAGTTTATTGGGGCAGTATTAATGTATGGCGGCAGATTGGAGGCACTAGTATATACTTGTATATAGAGGCACACTGGCACTACTACTATATGGGGTACATTGGAGGCACTACTAGTAAATGGAGGCATGCTGGGGGTATTACTACCGTAGTATATGGGGGCACATTGGGGCACTATTACTATATGGGAGCACTACTAATGTATGGGAGCACTACTAAAGTATGGGAGCACATTGAAGGCATTTCACTGTATGTGGGGAAAGGATTTGCCCTGAGGCCCTTTCAACTCTAGCTACATCTCTGGCTGCAGTAGTCAAAATATCTACATTATTTGAGCATCTGTGAACCTTAACCTGTAAACCTTATCTCTTCCTTGTCTGCCTAATGTCCCATTTACACGGGATAACAGTCGTCTAAGCGATGTCACCACTAAGGTCGTTAGCTCTCGTACAGAGCATTGAGACAGGCAGGATCGCGGGCTTCTCACCTTCTACATGAAGCGGGAGCGTTTATATGCTGCGGGGAGTGTTTATGTGAAGTGGGGAGCGTTTATGTGAAGCGGGAGCGTTTATGTGAAGCGGGAGCGTTTATGTGAAGCGGGAGCGTTTATGTGAAGCGGGAGCGTTTATGTGAAGCGGGGAGCGTTTATGTGAAGCGGGGAGCGTTTATGTGTAGCGGGGAGCGTTTATGTGTAGCGGGGAGCGTTTATGTGAAGCGGGAGCGTTTATGTGAAGAGGGGAGCGTTTATGTGAAGCGGGAGCGTTTATGTGTAGCGGGAGCGTTTATGTGTAGCGGGGAGCGTTTATGTGTAGCGGGAGCGTTTATGTGTAGCGGGGAGCGTTTATGTGAAGCGGGAGCGTTCATGTGAAGAGGGGAGCGTTTATGTGAAGCGGGAGCGTTTATGTGAAGAGGGGAGCGTTTATGTGAAGCGGGGAGCGTTTATGTGAAGCGGGAGCGTTTATGTGTAGCGGGGAGCGTTTATGTGAAGCGGGAGCGTTTATGTGAAGCGGGAGCGTTTATGTGAAGCGGGGAGCGTTTATGTGAAGCGGGAGCGTTTATGTGAAGCGGGAGCATTTATTTGTAGCGGGGAGCGTTTATGTGTAGCGGGGAGCGTTTATGTGAAGCGGGAGCGTTTATGTGAAGCGGGGAGCGTTTATGTGAAGCGGGAGCGTTTATGTGAAGCGGGAGCGTTTATGTGAAGCGGGGAGCGTTTATGTGAAGCGGGGAGCGTTTATGTGAAGCGGGAGCGTTTATGTGAAGCGGGGAGCGTTTATGTGAAGCGGGAGCGTTTATGTGAAGCGGGGGCGATTATGTGAAGCGGGGAGCGTTTATGTGAAGCGGGGGCGATTATGTGAAGCGGGGAGCGTTTATGTGAAGCGGGAGCGTTTATTTGAAGCCGGGAGCGTTTATGTGAAGCGGGAGCGTTTATGTGTAGCGGGGAGCGTTTATGTGTAGCGGGGAGCGTTTATGTGTAGCGGGGAGCGTTTATGTGTAGCGGGGAGCGTTTATGTGAAGCGGGAGCGTTTATGTGTAGCGGGGAGCGTTTATGTGTAGCGGGGAGCGTTTATGTGTAGCGGGGAGCGTTTATGTGTAGCGGGGAGCGTTTATGTGTAGCGGGGAGCCCGCAATCCAGCAATAGTTTTTATGCTGAAAAGTCTGCGATAAAGAAAAGTGAAGGAATAGTAAACAATGTTTTTGCATTCAGACGGGACGATTATGGCTCATTTTTGTTTCTTTGAATGAATTTAGAGCGGTAATTGTCCCGTAAATGGCCCTTCAGATTGGGAAACCTTAAGTTCAGGCCAAACCTGATGGTTTTATAGACTTGAACCTTTGATGTAGAACAGGGGTCATTGGTTCTATATCGGCTCTTATCATATGTAGCTAGCCCATACAATGTACTAAGTGGGGTGGAAACAATATCAACAGCCTTCAGCCTCGGTGTTGGGGAACACAGAGGTTAACGAGGAAAGCATGTGGATCCTTCAGTGAAGCCAAATATTCTACTAGAAGCACAATGGCCGAGCGAAAACCTTCCCCCACTTAATAAGAAGACAATAAGGAGACTGAAGCATCT
Organism: Eleutherodactylus coqui; assembly: GCF_035609145.1. NCBI lineage: Eukaryota > Metazoa > Chordata > Amphibia > Anura > Eleutherodactylidae > Eleutherodactylus > Eleutherodactylus coqui. The sequence continues at coordinate 296,057,178 of NC_089840.1, read as the reverse complement.
TATTCTGGACTTGTAGGAAGAAACATCAGATGAGAAGAGAGACGAGGAGTCAACATGAAGACTCAAACCAGACCGGACATCCAGGAGAAACACCATTTATATGGGAGTCCGGAGTGAAGCCTAATGGAACGTCTGACTACACCGAAGCGTTCTGTCCTCCTGGACTGAGGATGAGAAGGTCCAGCGCCTTAGGAGAGTCAATTACTGAGGAAGAAATGAAGAGGCGAGAGGAAAAAGACAAGATAGATGGAGATAATCAAAAGGAATCATGGAGAGTGGAGACCCCATGGAGGAACCTGAAGACCTAACATAATCCAGGTGATGTTGGAAGAACCCTGATGATAGGGGGCGCAGGGGAGCAATGGGGCCGTAATGATGATGACCTTACCTGCGTCCCGATAGACTGCCTCTTCAGATCTATAGGTGGATGGACTGCCTTCGGCTTGGTGAGAACATAGAAGAAAGCTGTTAGCCCGATGGCTATGAGGGTGAAGATAGCCGATGTCGGCAGTGGGGTGAACAGGAAGGTCAGGAGGCAACACATCTCACCGGCCTACAAACATAAACCATGACAGATAAGGAGACACATTATAGACCCAGCGAGCTGCATCCAAGGACCGGAACCTTGCATCATGGGGAGGTAGTGCTGTGTGGCCTCTGAGACAGTATCACACAGGATAGGATTAGATACACAGATCAGCAGACAGTATCACACATGATAGGATTAGATACACAGCTCAGCAGACAGTATCACACAGGATAGGATTAGATACACAGCTCAGCAGACAGTATCACACAGGATAAGATTAGATACACAGATCAGCAGACAGTATCACACATGATAGGATTAGATACACAGCTCAGCAGACAGTATCACACAGGATAAGATTAGATACACAGATCAGCAGACAGTATCACACATGATAGGATTAGATACACAGCTCAGCAGACAGTATCACACAGGATAAGATTATATACACAGATCAGCGACAGTATCACACATGATAGGATTAGATACATGGCTCAGCAGACAGTATCACACAGGATAGGATTAGATACACGGCTCAGCAGACAGTATCACACAGGATGGGATTAGATACACGGCTCAGCAGTCAGTATCACACATGATGGGATTAGATACACGGCTCAGCAGACAGTATCACATATGATGGGATTAGATACACAGCTCAGCAGACAGTATCACACAGGGTAGGATTAGATACAGCAGCTCAGCAGACAGTATCACACAGGGTAGGATTAGATACACGGCTCAGCAGACAGTATCACACATGATAGGATTAGATACACAGCCCAGCAGTCAGTATCACACATGATGGGATTAGATACACAGCTCAGCAGACAGTATCACACAGGATAGGATTAGATACACAGCTCAGCAGATAGTATCACACAGGGTAGGATTAGATACACGGCTCAGCAGACAGTATCACACATGATAGGATTAGATACACAGCTCAGCAGACAGTATCACACAGGGTAGGATTAGATACACGGCTCAGCAGACAGTATCACACATGATAGGATTAGATACAGCAGCTCAGCAGACAGTATCACACAGGATAGGATTAGATACACAGCTCAGCAGACAGTATCACACAGGATAGGATTAGATACACAGCTCAGCAGACAGTATCACACAGGGTAGGATTAGATACACGGCTCAGCAGACAGCATCACACAGGATAGGATTAGATACACGGCTCAGCAGACAGTATCACACATGATAGGATTAGATACAGCAGCTCAGCAGACAGTATCACACAGGATAGGATTAGATACAGCAGCTCAGCAGGCAGTATCACACAGGATAGGATTAGATACAGCAGCTCAGCAGACAGTATCACACAGGATAGGATTAGATACACAGCTCAGCAGACAGTATCACACAGGATAGGATTAGATACACCTGCCAAAGAGGTTAGGATAGGCGAGGGCTCTTGCACAGCTGCATTGTGTGTTGCTAACATCTCGGTGACTTATTTAAGGCAGTTGGGTATCCGGATGTTGCGGCGTGTGCGAACATGCAGGTTGGACACTTGAAGCCAATTAAAATATGATATTTCCACAGTGCAATTAATTTAATTAACAAAGCAGTGATCAGCGACTGTCCATGAGCCCCCGGTGTCAGCGATCACTGATATCACTGGCGGGTATCTACGACTCCCAGCCTGTCAGGACATTGTGGGAGTTGGGGTGTGACCTACCCCCTATGACCTGCTGGCCCCAAGCAGAGGTGCGCTTACCTCCTTGCAGAGTCACACAGGATCCTGGCACCAGCTGTTATCCTGACAAGTCCTCCTGAGGAACTGGCCAGGTATCATCCTCGGACAACTCTAATAAAAGCCGCACATCGTACTTGGAGTCTAAACTTTGGACCTTGGCTGCAATCGGTTCAAAGGTAGAAATGTCGGTGTTTAAATACTACATGATGACAGAGTGAGCCCGTTACCGGACCGTCTCTAGCGCCCTGCCCTTATATTCGCAGGGGGACCGGAGGCCGTCAGCATGAAGGGGATTTACAAGTGAGGTGGGAATATTAAAAAGCGATGAGGTGATAGTTCTATAGGTGACTTTGTCTCATTGGCTGAGTTGATAGCGGACCCCATGTTCTGGACCCCATCTTTCTGTTAGTTCGGAGGGCGCCCATTGGTCTCTATGCATACCTGCAATGCTTTTATTTAAAGGGGCTCCAGGCAGCCAGTAGAGACGCTCGCTTTCCATAGTTCTCAAAGCTAATAATTATATACCCTAATGTTTATACCCAAAGAGTTCAATAGAGTGCAGAATAGAACGTCCCCAAAATACTGTCATATCGTGCCCTCTCATGCCCCGAAGCAGTGCCACAGACCTCGATACATTCTACATTGCGCCACACGTGACTTTAAATTAACCTGTGCACTAATAATCGCTTCCACTGAGTCACAGTCTTATTGGGTCACCAGGGTAAAGGTCGCTGGCAAATGCAAGATAAGCGGCTGCAACACTTCACTAGCCAGCTTTTGTCAATTCCGATAAGATCAGAGGATTACAGGGAGTCCGACCTTCTACTTATATAGCAGTGCAGAGGGGACACGACCAGCTGAGGGCCCATGAGCAGTGGCGGCCTTATGTTAGGTGGCACTCTGCAGAACCTTTTAGTTCCCTCACCCCCTTATGGCACAGTCACTATATATATATATATATACTGCACTGATAGGCAGTCAGCCTGTATTCTGATTATGCAAGAAGCAGCAAGACGGTAGCATACCTGCACCAGAACAGCTCAATGAATAAATACTGTACCAGAACCAAGCTCATAATCTAAACTCAACACCAGAACCACTCTACTGACATTACTGCAGCCCTGGAATGAAGATCATAGCATGAAAACAGCACCAGGACCAAGTTCAGTACATAAATACAGAACCAGGACCAAGCTCATAACATAACAAGTATAGTAGCGATTGTGGGGGAACAGACGGTGGAAGAAGCTCATCTGGTCATGACAACAAGCATGATCAGTAAGGAGGCCCCAGGCTCTCCAGCTTCACCTCCCCAATGACAATAAATCCTTTTACTCAAGTGCTAATTTCCTTATCTAACAGTCACTGGTGACAGAGGATTCTTTAGACTGGATACAATGTAACAAAGTATCAGTATGCACCCTGTGAATGTAAACAAGAATGTTTCCATTCACTGATAGCAAACTGTAAGATCTTAAACATATTTGGGAATTGAAATACAAACTGTATTAGAAAATTGTCGAATGTTCTATTATATAATGATTAAAGGGGTTTACTTATTTGACCCCTTCATTCCTGGACTATTAGGGCATGTAGTTTAACACCTTCCTCCCTGCAGTGTCCACTTTAGGTGCCTTGTTCACAGGCATTGCGAAGTACTGTGCCGAATCTCCGCCGCGGGAGCTGCCGCCCAGGAGCAGGAGCCAGCAGACGAATCACCAGATAGGCTGACCGCAGAGAACTGCGGCAATTTGCAGCATGCTGCGAATTGCCCGCCACCAGTAGAGAATCACAATGATTCTCAGCTCGTGGACACGGAGCCGGCGCTTTCCATAGCAACGCCGAACTCAGTGCTGCTGCCTGTAAACATTGCAGGGACACTCAAGTTCCTAAATGATATTAGACAGTGAGGGGGATCAATGAGTGGAACAGGTTGCCACGGGAGGTGGGGAGTTCTCCTTCAATGGAAGTCTTCAGAGGCTGGACAGACATCTGTCTGGGATGATTTAGTGAATCCCGCACTGAGCAGGGGGTTGGACCCGATGACCGCGGAGGACCCGATGACCCTGGAGGTCCCTTCCAAATCTACCATTCTAGGATTCTACGACTTTGATGTTTCTAGTTGAGGACAGGTGGGGATGTTTCTACTCATTCCAGCTTCTTGCACATATTAGAGTTTGGAACCATTGACTGATAAGATGCCGCTCAGTGTGGAAAGAGCTTTATCTGATCAGCCCTTTGATTACTATGGCTATTATAGAAGAAAGGTTTAAAGGGCGCTCTGATGGCTAAATATCACGGGAAACATTAGTAAAGTGAAATGTGCAGTAGACTGTGAATGCAAATATGGGTCTGGTCAGGGCAGCCACCATGACAGGTTAAACTCTGCTCCAGAGCTGACCCTTGAGCGCGCTCCTTATATATCTGAGGACGTGTAAGTGACCTTAACCCCTTAATGACACAATCCCATTTTTTTAGTCTGGAATGATGCATCTTCATCACAGTTTCAGTGGCGATACACTGTTAGGGAGCAATGGGTAGAAAATATATACAGTATATCTGTATTGTATTCTACATGTACTATTCTAAATGCCTGATAGTCTGTAATTCCCAGTAATCCGGCACAAAGGACAATTATATAACTGCACTACCTCCGAATGATGAAGAAGGATGGTAATGAGCACTGATATGCAAGAACTTCCATCCTGGAACCACAGATCGAACAAGATGGGTGCACCTTCGGGCTGAGGCCTGCACTAAAGGTAATCTGTCAGCTCGAACATGCTGTCTAAACTGCAGGAATCTTGGTATGGAGCAGGCTGAGCAGATTAATATATAGTTTTATGGGGAAAAATTCAGTGGAACCTGTGTTTTATTCATTTATGTCTCTGCACATTCTGAGCAGAGAGTCCAGTGGGCGGAGCTCTCAGTGATTGTCAGCTATCTCTGAATGACTGTACTTACAGGGCAGCCTGTCAATCACTGATAGCTCCGCCCACTGGACTCTTAAACTCAGAGTGAGCAGAGATATTGCTAAATAAAATACAAGTTCTACTGCATCTTTCTCTATAAAACTATACTATATATCAGTCTGCTCAGCTCCTCCCGCTCTATAAGAGGATGTCGGCAGTTTGGACACCATGTTCAAGTCATCAGATTCTCTTTAAACACCACATTTCTGTGGAGTGCAAAGGAGGGAAAGCCTTCAGACAAGGAGAGGATTGGGGACATGTAGTAAAAAATTGTAACTGCTGAAAATCCATCCTGACCTCAAACTTCTCACAGCTGTAAATTTGCTACAATTGTGTCCAGCCCAGACCAACTCTGATATGTTGTATCCGCTGGCAGCTGTACGAGCAGGATAAGATCACAATGGGTCTTCAGCTCTTTGCATACCAACCAACTTTGGAACGTTGTTAGCCATTTAGTCATTCACGGCCCTCGGCATCCCTAAAAGCGAGCTCCCTCCATGTTTTTCAGGTTTTGCTTCTTTTACTTGTGTGATATCCATGCCAGTATCAGCTTTGACAGTATCAGCTATCGTGTCCTTTGGCGTCCGGGTCTTCTTTTGAACAATGAAAAGGGACAATTGTAGATGTGATTGTAGCACTCCGCAGCAAATGTTTATGTTAGGCCACGCCCCTTTCATGCAAATGTCATGCCCTCTATATCCCATAATAGCGCCCTACAGTGAACCCTTTACAGTAATAGTGACCCCCTTAATGATTCTAGTAGTAATAGTGACCCCCTTAATGACCCTAGTAGTAATAGTGACCCCTTAATGACCCTAGTAGTAATAGTGACCCCTTAATGACCCTAGTAGTAATAGTGACCCCCTTAATGACCCTAGTAGTAATAGTGACCCCCTTAATGACCCCAGTAGTAATAGTGACTTTTTAATGACCCCATAGTAGTAATAGTGGTCTCAGTAGTAACAGCGATCCCCATAGTGGTGCAAGTAGTAAAACTGACCCTCATAGTGGCCACAGTAGTGATAGTGATCCACATAGTAGCCCCAGTAGTGGTAGTGCCCCCCCCCCCCCATAGTTGCCCCAGTAGCAATAGCTTCCCCACCCCCATGGTGGACACAGTAGCATTAATGACCTCCATAGTGGCCACAGTAGTAAATGTGAACCCCATAATGGCCCCAGTAGTAATAGTAATCTTGTTAGTGACCCCAGTAGTAATAGTGACCACATTGTGGTCTCAGTGGTAACAGTGATTTCCATAGTGGTACAAGTAGTAAAACTGACTCTCATAGTGGCCACAGTAATAATAGTGATCCACATAGTGGCCCCCATAGTGTCCCCAGTAGTATTAATGACCCCATAGTGGCCACAATAGTAGATCACGTGAGGTCATTATCCCCCTCTATTATACTCTTCCTTAGTCAGACCTCATCTGGAATACTGGGTCCAGTTCTGGGCACCCCACTTTATAACAGACATAGACAAACTGGAGCAAGTTCAGAGAAGAGTTACCAAGATGGTGAGCGGTCTGCAAATCATGTCCTATGAGGAACGGGTAAAGGATCTGGGAATGTTTAGCAGAAGAGAAGGCTAAGAGGAGACTTAATAGCGGTCTACAAATATCTGAAGGGCTGTCACAGTGCAGAGGGATCAGCCCTATTCTCATCTGTACAAGGAAAGACTAGAAGCAATGGGATGAAACTGAAAGGGAGGAGACACAGATGAGATATTAGACACTGAGGTGATCAATGAGTGGAACAGGTTACCATGGGAGATGGGGAGTTCTCCTTCAATGGAAGTGTTCAAACAAAGGCTGGACAAAAATCTGTCTGGGATAATTTAGTAAATCCTGCACTGAGCAGGGGGCTGGAGCCGATGACCCCGGAGGTCCCTTCCAACTCTACTATTCTATTATTCTATAACCCCAAAGCAAAACCAGTAACAGGACCCCCTACCTACCATGTGCTGTTTGTAATACTGGTGTCTTCTTATGTGTTGGAGGAGCCTTTGGGTCCCCAAAGCTCGGCAGCGACTGCTACCCCTGCACCCCTTATAGCTGCGCCCCTGGCAGTTGGTGACGGTCTATTATTGCTTGGCTGAAACAATCATTCGCTGTCAAGTTTAAAATGACAAACAGCCATTTTGGTTGAAATCGTCCATTTTCATCAACTTGTGTGTGGGCAGCTCTAGAGACGCGTTTCAGGGTCATATTCTTGCTTCATCCTGCAATACTGTTGATACTCCTGGTGGGGTCCTGATAATGGAGAAAGATTTAGCCTTAGTGGATAAATGGTCAAAGCAATGGAAACTGCAGGTCAGTGTCTCCAAATGTAAAATAATGCACTTAGGGAGAAGAAATCCTGGGAATGAGTATCCATTAACTGTTCTGTGTAATCCTGCGCTTCAGAAAAGAAGGATTTAGGGGTTCTGCAATAAAGAAAGCAAGTCGGATGCTCGGCTGAATAGCTAGCAGTATTACCAGTAGAAAGAGGGAGATTGTGATCCCACTATATAGCGCTCTGAGTACGGCACATCTGGAATACTATGTTCGGGTCTTGAGACAACACCTACAGAAAGACAATGATAAAAAAAGAACAAGTCCAAAGATGGGCTACAAAAGTGGTGAAAGGTTTCAAAAACAAAACTTATCAACCAAGACTTAAATAACTTAAATTGTTAAGGCTGCAGGAGAGAACGGAGAAGGGGTGGGGGGGGGGGGGGCATGATGGAAACATTTATACATGTTATAGAAGGCGAAAATGGAGAGGGGACATGATGGAAACCTTATATATATATATATATATATATATATATACGTATATATATATATATATATATATATATATATATATCATGAGGAAAAAGGGGACAGGGGGACCTATTCGGCCAGTTACTCCAGGCAGCCTCCCTCTTGCTATTCTGGGCATACACAGGCATTGCTCTGCTCTTCTTGTATGAATAGCCTTTAGCCATTTACTTTCCATCAGCACTGTAGGAGTTAATCCTCTCCAGTGCTCTTAGCCCAGCTGCAGGGTAATTTGCTATTACCCTCCTATTTAGCTGCGCTGGGGATTCTCCTCCTTGCCAGAGTATTGGTGTGTGTTTGTCTGTCACCCAGCTAAGGCCTCCTGCTCCTGACTTCAGCGTCTGCCGTGATTCCTGGTCTTTTTCCTGGCTTCCCTTTGCAGTCCGCCTGTCCCGACACCAGACCAGATCCTGTTCATAGGTCAGACTGTTCACGATGCTTTGAATCGGTGTCTCTGCCCCCCGTGGGTCAGCTGCCATCTACAATGGGACTTCTCCAGGAGGTAGCAGCCTGCTCGCTTCCTCGCGGCGAAGTCCAGATTCCTGTACAGGGGTTAAAAGGTGAATACTGGGAAACTGTCAGGGGCCTCTCAAAATTGTTCCAAGAAATGGCTCAACAGCGTGATCACCAGGAGCAAATACTGTCACATTTGTACAATATGAACGCCCGCACTCCATAACAACTACTGCAGCGGCACCACAGCCTTCTGTAGCAGCCGCAACTCCGGCACTGTACCCACAGGCAGCCTCTGTCTGCCCCTCCACATTATGAAGGAGATCCTAAACAATGTTGTCTCACCTGTTCGCTACTAACCGCGATAAGGTGACTTTCATGATGTCTCACCTTTCCAGACAGGCACTGGCCTGGATAAACCCTCTCTGGGAGAGAGACGATTCTGTGGTCAATAACCTAAATATATTTGTGGAGATGTTCCGGAGAGTTTTGGATGAACCAGGTCGTACAACTTCAGCTGCCTTCTCCCTGCTGCATCTACGTCAGAATAGTCTCTGTGTGGGCCAATATGCCATTCAATTTCGCACCCTAGCCTTGGAGTTGGGCATGGACAATGAGACCCTGGTGGTGGTGCTTTGGAAGGGCTTGGGAAGTCGCATTAAGGACAAATTGGTGGGTCATGAGATTCAGTCTCCCCTGGACACATTGATCTCTCTGGCCACAAGAATTGATCTTCGATTCCATGAAAGGATCAAAGACGTGGCCCAGAAGAAGAGATCTATCTGACTGGCACCCAAGTTTCAGAGGCCACTTCCTACCCCAGTGACTACCTCCTTGGCTAATGGTCCAGAGCCCATGTAGGTTAGCTGGCTCAAGCTAACAGAGGAGGAGCGCATGCTCAGATGTTCCAATAATTGGTACATGTACTGTGGAGCCCAGGGGCATTATGTTCGTACCTGTCCTCTTAAGCCAGGAAACTGTTGAGCCTAGGGTCAGTAGGAGAGGCTATCCTAAGTGAAGATCAGTCCTCTTCAAAGTTGAATTTACCCATGACTTTGTCCGTCTCCAGTACTCAGTTCACTGTGTCAGGCTTCCTGGATTCTGGTTCGGCTGCGAACTTCTTGCAGAAGGCCGTGGTGGACGGCTACCAAATTCCTGGCTGACACCTTGAGAGTCTTTTGTGGTGACAACTGTGAATGGATGTACCCTTTCCAAGACCAGTTTGTCACGGAGCCGCTGGATCTGAAAGTAGGCCTCTCTGCTCAGAGAAGATTTCCTTGCTGGTGCTTCCGAGGTCCACCAGTTCCCTGTTGTTGGGTCTGCTTTGGCTTCCTCTGCATATTCTCAACCGGGATTGGAGGTCTCGGGAGGTGTTACGTTGGGGGTCACCCTGCTATTCCAAGTGCCTGTTTCTAGTACAGCCTATTCGATGCCCCTCGGTGCCTCAGAACCCTAGGGCCTGTCCATCTATACACAGATGCAAGCCTGAAAGGACTGGAAGCAGTCCTAAGCCAAGTGCAAGAAGGACTATCTGGCTGCCACCTCATTTGCTGTCTTCACTGACAATAAACCTCTTGCTCATTTGCATACAGCTCACCTGCAAGCTCTAAAACAGAGGTGAGCTTCAAAACTTGCCAACTACGACTTTGTAGTCAAATATCATGCTGAAAAGACGAATGGAAACGCAGGTGCCTTGTACCACTTTCCAGCAGCAATAGATCCCTTGCCAAAGGTATCTCTGGGAAGATGTTGAGATGCATACTTTGCGTGTCTACTTTGCTCAACAAAATTCAACCAGTACCAACACTTGGAAGACCTCCACCTCACAGTCACCAGAAGTGAATTCAGGACTACCTTCGGAGGAAGGACAGTGTATTCAGCTGCATACTGAGAGCAGAACTATTGGAGAACTCCAACAGTTACCAGTGAACAGTTCTTGGAGGAATCCAATGAGGCAATGCAGATCCAGGATTGAGTTGACTGTGAAGACAACAGAAGCAACTCTTTATGAGTAATGGTCTAATATATGACAACACCTTAGATCCCACTGTTAGGTCTGGCAGATGTGAGTGTCGTGCTCTGAATCTGTGATTACCTTTTTTCCAGCACTGCCATGGTTAAATTGGTTCTGCCTCTTCCACCCAGCTGCAGATTGTTGGTCACCACTATATAGCGGCCTCAGACCTGATAGCCCCTGCTGCACTGTTGATGTATGAGCTCTCATATAGGCACGTGTCGCTGCTTCTCCTGTTTGTTCCTGTGTTTGCAGTTTATGCTTTGTCTTCAGTTTGATCAAGTACTTCCAGCCTGGTCCTGAACTTGCTCACTCCTTGGTTATCCAACTTCCTGGCTTCCAGGTGATCAGTCCTGACAGGGTTAATCAGTGCTTAGGTTCCCGCACAGGACCGCCCTTGTCAGGGTGAATTCTTTGCTGTTAATAGGCAGGGACTTTTCATCTCCTGCTTCCAGCATAGGGCTAGATCCCCTGGTCACCTTGCATTCCAAGTCACACCTTCCAGTGGTGAGCATCCGGGTTTCCAGAGTCGACTGTCTGCCCTGCTGGTCTGTTCCATATACTGGTTGGGCGACACAGCAGATCCACATCAAATCCCTAACAGCCATTACAGGCAACTGCATCCATCAAAAAGTCAAGCCCGGAGAAATGTCATCCTGCCTACCATGACCAGTCAGGGCATTTCAGTGCCCAGAAGACAGAAGCTACCATCTGCCACAAATTATATGGATACGGTAGAGAGGAGACATAGAAAAGCTCTACTTCAACCCATTGTGAGTCATCACACACTCAAAATGGTAGAGATTGACCATCTCAAAGTGGAACCCTGCAGAAATGTCTATATCTAACTTTGCATTGTCTAACTTTCCATGTTATTTCCAGCCAAAGTGCCACCCAGCCAGACCGGATCTCCCGTCTCCCATCCTCAGTGTTGCTGATTTTCAATTTCTGTAACACTGGCTCATAAGTGAGTATTTGGAGATTTGTCTGTAGGGAAAAGTATTGAATGGCCCCCATAGCCTTGAGACGCAGGGTTCTGCCCAGTTCATCGCCCTGCTGCAACTTAGGGTCCTTTTACGCAGGACAAGCTGTCAGGTAAATGATGCCTGGCAGCTCATAGCAGTGATGCTCACTCCTGGGCTGCTGCACAGGAGCGAATATCGCTGGCATCGTCCACAGCGCTGCCGGTATGGAGGCGGAGCGGGCTTGGAGCGTTCTCCACCTGCCACCTCTATTCACAGTAAGCAAGACAGTAATTTAAAAGTGATCGACTGTTTACAGTGAACGGCTCATTTTTCAGTTTTCTGCATGCATTTACATGGGGCAATTATTGTTCAAATTCCCAAAGGAGTGCAGAGATCTGACTGATTCTGAACGATAATCTTCCCATGTCAAAGGGCCGTTATATGTTGCTTTGTAATCAGTCTGCACCTCGCAGTTGGAATTGTAGACACAGTTGGGTGATTAGATAAGAGTGGCATGCTTAGACACTGTGGTCTGCGGACATACAAGTTGTTGCATAACCAAATTGGTACCTGACTGGAGGAACCATTGCTGCAGTCCCTAATGAAGTTAAATGCCGAGGACTGCTTTTGTTAAAAAGGGGGGGAAATAGTAGTGACCCAGTACTAGCCTTACTGAGTAATATTAGCATCTAAGGGAGGCGGTTTCACCATATACATCTATTGTACTGGATTCGCCTATATGGCTATAGCTCCCGCATCTCTGCTTGGCCTTAGCAACTGGGATGTCTCCTGCTGTTAGTCATCCCCTCTGTGTTACCTTGGCTGTGATTGGCAGAGGAGACAGGAGATGCTAGAAGCTTCTGGAAGGTGAGGTAATATAACTTCCTGTTTGGGTTGGTACAGTGTAGCAGCGAGTTCAGTAAGAAGAGTGTAGAGTTGGAGCAGAGAGAATAGTGAATTATCGGCTCATGTGGCATTCAGCACCCAACGCTGCAGGAGTGTCACCGAACCAGAAAAGAGCCTCATCTGGTGTGTGGAGACCAACAGGAGTACCACTCACCTGGACTGAATACAAAGTGAACCCCAAGGGTTAGATAAGGTAGGAGCACTATTGTGAGGGGATACCGGCTAGTGGAAGCACAGGGGTGAAGCTGGGATCACCAGAAGTAAGTCACTCTGATTAAGCTGCTGGCAGAGATACAGGAAGCTCCCCGGGCTTCAGTGAGATGCCCTGGAGATACTGTGGATGTTACCGGCACTCGGATCGCTGTGGTTTGGCTGCAACCCGCTGCTGAATGTTCAGTAAACCTCTAGTTGCTGTTTCCACAAGTTCCTCCGACTTGTCAGTCCTGCACTGAACACCTCGGTCCCCGTACACAATACCTGCCGGGGGTCTCCATACTGCAATATCAGTGAATGGCGGATTATGGGTTCCCACTCCCTCAAGTCCAAGGGAAGCATTACACAGACCAGTGACATATATAACTTTTATGGTTGCAGTTTAACCCCGGTGCCATATTACCAGTACTGTAACTAGACACATATACAGGCAGATCCGAAATGGTGTACTTTCACTGCATATCAGGTTTGGGGACCAAGAGGCTTCAATGTGTCCATCAGGGGGGCAAATGGTCAGAACCCCCTACCAGTAATGGGTCTCTACCCTTTCCAGGAACAGACTGCAGACTCTTCCAGTCCCGCAACTCAGTGGATGAGCTCCTCGGGGGCGGGCAGTGCTGTAGCGACACCCTCTGTACATACTGATACAATGCACATTGCAAATAATAGAAATAAGGAGAATTTTATCTTACAAGAAATCAAAACAATAATAAAAATACTCCAGGTAAACCATCCCCCCGGGGGACACACGGGCACTGAGGGTGTAATATTTTAATTAGCAGAATGAGAAGCTATGATTAGTTTCATCAGTGAATCCCTGGAGCCGCTTGGCTCATAAACAGAACACAAGGGCAGTGATGAATCTCTCGGGTAATGGTGTTCTTTCTGTTGTCACTGTGTAATTACCGTCCTGGGATAATTCTTGTCATATTCCATGAGAGGTTCTTTAACTGCACCAATCAGATTCCAGGATATTACAAAACATCTTGTAAGAAAGAGAAGTTTTTAGGATGCTATTTGCAGGTTTGCTGTGTGATTCCAAAAGCTGAAGTTGTAGACTTGTTTTTAAGTTAATTTTTCTGATTTATGGCACTGAACTGCAATACCAGGAGCAACCACTATGAAATGTACAGCACTGTGCCTGGTATTTAGTGAAGCGACTGAGGCAATACTAGAGCACTGCAGTCTCTTTAAACAGCTGATCAGTGACAGGCAGCAGAATCCACAGATCTCATCCTGGGGACCGCACATCAACATCTGTGAGTGACAGCCGGCTGCAACACTGGGAATCGGTGAGAACGGTGATCCCCTCTGTTAACCCATTACATTCTGCCATCAGTGCTGGTTGCATCATGTAAAGGATTCACATAGAGAGGGCGCTGATGCCAGGAGCTGATGGGTTGCCAAGGCAACCAGACGATACACAATGGCGTCTAGATCTGCCCTGACCTGTGATCACTATCAATACCTATAATGCATTGCAGTACAGAAGTGCTGCAATGTATTATCAATGCTATCACAGGTTCAAGTCCCCTGCGTGGACTTAAAAAATGTAAATAAAAATGGTAAAAAAAATAAGGATCAAAAATCGTATAGAAAAAAGCAGACCTTTTTGAGCCCTTTCCCCTCTTTGTTTAAAAACTTTTTCAAAAACCCACGTTTGGCATTCTCGTGTCCATAGCGACCCATGCAATAAATTGAATACATAATAACTGCTATTTAAGAAAATAAATAAATTGAGCCAAAATGCTTTTTTATGATCATTTCACCTCACAACAAAATGCAATAAAGTGATCAAAAAGCCATATGTACCCCAGTATGGTGCAAATAAAGACTGAAGCGCATCGCACAAAAAGCAACCCTCACAGAGCTCCGTCCGAGGAAAAATATAATAGTTATGAGACTTTGAATGCAGCGATGCAAAAGGAAAAAAAAATCCAAAAAAAGTGTTTCCATATATTGGGACGATGTGTTGCCGTGGAAATGGAACGCCAGTCAATTGTGTCCGGGTCTGGCCTGTGATCGCGATGTTAAACAATAATGCATTGCAGCACTGAAGTGCGTGTAATGTATTATCAGAGCATCACAGGTTCAAATCCCCTACAGGGGCATAAAAATGTACAAGAAAAATAGTGAAAAAAATACATTAAACCCCCCCTTTTTTGCGCATTCCCTCCCCCATTGTTTAATAAAACAATGTTAGAACCTATATATTTAGCATCTGTTAAACACCAGTCCATTTTAACACACTTTCTAGCCCACACAGCAACTGCTAGAGAACAGAAAAGCAAAAAAAAGGAGCCCAAATGGTTTTAATTGCTCCATTCGTCTCCCGAAAAGCACAATAAGGGCTTATTCACAGGAGCGTATATCGAGAAAATGGGGGCCAATATACACTCTTGTGAATAAGCCCTAAGGGCATATTCACGCATCCGTATATCGGCCGGGTTTTCACGCCCCGGCCGATATACTGTGTCCCTTTCTGCAGTGGGAGGGGGCGGGCCAGGCCGGGCGTAGTGCACTGAGCTCCCGCCCCCTCTCTGCCCCTCGCCACAGTTTGCAATAAGAGGGGGCGGGATGGGGTGGAAATTTGCTCAGCCCCCACCCCGCCCCTCCCATTGAAAACAATGGTGAGAGGTGGAGAGGGGGCGGGAGCTCAGTGCACTACGCCTGGCCCGCCCCCTCCCACTGCAGAAAGGGACACCGTATATCGGCCGGGCATGAAAACACGGACGATATACGGACGTGTGAATAACCCCTAAGAATGATTTTAAAAAAGCTGTATGTGTCTCCAAAATGGTACCAATAAAAACTACAGCTTGTCAACGGAAAAAACAAAAGTTACTTTGAACGCAGCGATGAAGAAAAAAACAATTGTCAAAAAAAGAAGAGTTTGGTTTTGTAAAAGTGGAAAAAAAAAAATCTATATAATTTTGGTATTATCAGATTTGTACCAACCGGCAGAAATAAATTGTCATATTTGCAGCATGATTAACGCTGCAAAAACAAAAAACTATGGAATTATTATATTGTATTATATTACACAGAATTAGATGGTAGCAGTAAAAAGTACGGCTAATCACGCCAAGAACATCCGTCATACGGCCGCGGCGACAGACAGTAGAGTTATGGCTTCTGGAAAGGGGAGATGAAAATCCCGAAAAATTGTTGTGTTGCTAGGACCAAAAGAGGCTTAGGGGTTAATAATTCTTATTACTGCAAATCCCTAAATATGGATGGAATACTGGAATATTAGATACTTTACTTCCCGATGACCCTTTCCACCCTTTTTACGGCCGGCCCCATACACCTCAATTCAAAATACTTCTGATCATGGCTTTAAATGCCGCTGTCCCTGGGGTCCTATCCGGGCGTCACAGCGGCCTTCTGAAGGTTCCCTGGGGGGCTGCAATAAATGTTTGCCTACTAAGATGTGCCTGAGGCCTGCCATGTGTCTTAATAGAATGCCTGTCCAAATACAGTATAATGCTGTTTTGCAGTATACTGTATAGGCAATGAAATGTACAGAAGTTCAAATCCCCTATGGGGACTAAACATAGGTACAATAAGGTTTTTTTAATTTACCAAAAGGTAAAAATATTACAAGTTAGGGCCTCTCTTCTCCATATAGGGAGCCCAGTACTATGAATAAGGCATTACAGTTGGGGCCCTGTTACAGCTTTTGCATTGGGGTCGAGGAGCTTCAAGTTACGCCTCTGACCCCAACTAGCTATGGCCCGGGAAAATAAAAAAGATACGATTTTTTGAAAGTGGGCAGGAAACATGAAAAGTTAAAAAAACAAAGAGGAAAGGGGTTAATAATTCTTACTACATACGGCATATCCCTAGATTTGGATGTAATATTGGGTTATTCTATGAGACTTTTTTGTGGAGATGCAGTCATTGAAGGGTTAACGAATTAAGGGCCAGTGGGAGAGAACGGCTAGAGACTTTCGATTTCTGCTAATAAGGGCTGTTTAATAGGAGACATGCAGCGCAGAAGGCTCTGGAGAATTACAGCTGTCAGTCAGACCCCATTGGGTATAAGAAGCTGCAGGAGGATCCTGGACTTGTGTCTCGTCCCGCAGTTCCTCCGGTCCCAGCAATGTGGCTTCTCGCATCTATAGTCCTTATTCTGCAACTTCTCCCAGCAGAACCTCATTTCATCACTAGTATTAACTCCACCAAGGGGCTTCCAGCTTCCAAAATCCTCCTTGGACTCCAGGCTCCATGGAACGTCTCGTACCCATTCAGTGCCCAGCGCCTCGGCTCGGCCATCCAGTTGGCTATTGAGAGGATAAGCAAGGAATGGGACCACCATTTCTTCAGTAACAGGACGTTGGAGTTTGTGTACGCCGACTGCGACTGTAATGCCAAGAGTTCTCTCAATGCCTTCATCCAACAAGTTGAGGAATACAAAATCTCCGCTCTCTTTGGCCCGGTTTGTCCAGAAGCTGCTGAGGTAGGTGTTTGCTTTATTTGAGGGGGGAGAGGGGATCAGGGTAGGGAGCTCACCTGAGCACAGTGACCCATCGCCTCTTGTCAGCCCCCCTTGGAGCATAATAGAGGCTGTATAGAAAGTCAGCGGGTCTGTATACTGCTCACCGATGACAGCCAGACGGGTGCATTACTCAACTGACTGTTTCTGCCTCTTCATTTCGTGATTGGTGGAGGTCTCAGCACCCAGACCCCCACTGATCAAAACTTCTGACGTCACTATGAGGCCGCTTTCACACGGGCGACACAATGTGACAGTGCTACAAATCGCATGTATGTGAACCCCATGCTTTCCTATGGGTTCCTTCACATTAGCGATGCTTTGTCTGATGCTATGGTGCGAGAAACAGAATGGCGGCATGCTCTATACTCCCACGATTTGCGATGTTTTGTAGCCCCTGTTTCTCTATGGAGCCTTCTCGTTTAGCACATCTCACAAACTAGCGATTTTCGGGAGATGTGATACAATTCCCTAAAATAAAGGAATTGGCCAATCAATGTCACGGCTCAGACAATTCATAAATCCCGCCTCCACAACGTGATTGGTTCGTCAAACTCTGCTTAGCCAAGCAATGCAGTGCTGGATGAACCAATCACAGCCCTCACATTGGTTCATCGGGCGCTGGATGAACCAATCGGAGCCATCGCTTCCTGTAGGTGGGATTTTATTAAGCCCCGCAACCTGGAAGTGATCTTCTGTGGGCGAGCGAGGACTGCAGGACGCCCGGCCAAGCTCCAGAGAGCAGCAGGAGGAGCCTGGAGGCTCCAGGAGAGAATTTAGATAGGGCTTATTTTAGGGGGAGGGCTTAACCTTCTCACAATAAAATCATGTGACTTTATCGCTGGCAGCAGTGAAGCAATGCGCGATTTCTTCACAAGAAAAATGCATCACTGGCGCTGCAAAATCGTAGGAACACTGCGTATTTAGTGGAAGGGATATCCCTGCCGCCCGTGTGAAAGAGGCCGGAGGAGAAGATTTCTGTCAGTTTAGTCACCCCTTTAGGTGACATTTTACTCTTGCAGTGAAATAACCTTATAACGCCGTCTTAGAGTGCACCTACCACTCCAGGTGATGGATCTGTATACTGGAGTGATATCAGTATTCCTAACCTCAGGGCCCCCTATATGACACATTGCTCAGTAGGTTTCTACCTCTGCAGATCTGTCATTAGCTGCTATTATGTAATAATAATAATCTGTATTTATATGGCGCCAACATATTCTGCAGCGCTTAGAGGGGAACAGATACAAAACCACGGGTACATGTAGTGATCAGCTGATGGAGACAGTAGGGGTGCCGGGCTCCGATGAGCTTACATAATACAGATAATGGGGGGATACAGAAGGTAAAGGGCCTGGAGATGTGCACGGTATGGCGGGCTGGAGATGTGCATGGTATGGCAGGGTGGAGATGTGAACGGTATGGCAGGGCTGGAGATGTGCTCGGTATGGCGGGCTGGAGCTGTGCACACTATGGCAGGGTGGAGCTGTGCACGGAATGGCGGGCTGGAGATGTGCACGGTATGGCGGGCTGGAGATGTGCGCGGTATAGTGGGGCTGGAGATGTGCGCAGATTGGCGGGGCTGGAGATGTGCACGGATTGGCGGGGGTGGAGATGTGCACGGATTGGCGGGGGTGGAGATGTGCACGGATTGGCGGGGGTGGAGATGTGCACGGATTGGCGGGGGTGGAGATGTGCACGGATTGGCGGGGTGGAGATGTGCACAGATTGGCGGGGGTGGAGATGTGCACAGATTGGCGGGGGTGGAGATGTGCACGGATTGGCGGGGGTGGAGATGTGCACGGATTGGCGGGGGTGGAGATGTGCACGGATTGGCGGGGTGGAGATGTGCACGGATTGGCGGGGTGGAGATGTGCACGGATTGGCGGGGTGGAGATGTGCACGGATTGGCGGGGGTGGAGATGTGCACGGATTGGCGGGGTGGAGATGTGCACGGATTGGCGGGGTGGAGATGTGCACGGATTGGCGGGGTGGAGATGTGCACGGATTGGCGGGGTGGAGATGTGCACGGAATGGCGGGGTGGAGAGTGTGGGATGCTATACACATAGACAATGGTCCAGTTGTGACTGCAGGGGGCAGTTGATTGCGGCTGGCAGGGATAGCAATGAGTAGGACATCCGGCTCCCCTATCTCCCTCATACATTGTACACTGGCAGTGCAGAGACTGAACTGATATTGAGATAGAGAGGCAGAATCTACAGTTGTACAAGTCTCTTCTGCTTGCAGAGATGCGGACGAAAGGGTTTTTCTAAATTTAAAGGCAAAAGGGATTTTGTCATTAGAAAAATAAATCAATCAGTTCTTACCTATTCCTTCCCCGTCAGTCTTCTTACTGCGTCTTTTCCTCGCTGATCTTCTCCAGTCCCCCGGGTCACCTCACCTCCAGCTGGCCGGATCCTCTTCTTATTTTGGAGTGTCCATTCTCGGCAGTCTCCTTCCTGCAGGTCAGTGTACCCGGTCACTAGTGATGTAGTGTCCACAGCCTAGCAGGGAGTGCCCGGCTATTAATGAGACTGCATGCACGCTGTTCATATACTATTGCAGAGAGACAGCACCCATGCACAGTCTCGGCAATAGCTCTGTACTCCCTGCTAGGCAGTGAAGGCTACGTTACTAGTGACTAGGTACACTGCAAGAAGGAGACTGCCTAGGAATGTACGCTTCGTCGCCCGAAGAAGAATCGCCAGCTGGAGGTGAGGTTACCAGGGGGACTGCAGGAGATAGGAGAAGATCGGCGGAGAGAAAATGCGGTAAGAAGACCGACGGGAAGGAATAGGTAAGTATAGAATTTTTTTTTCTAATGACAGAACCCCTTTAATGAAAAATTCTACAACTTTCTAATAGACAATTTTCAAGATACCTGCTTGCCATCAGTGAATAAGAACTCTTGTTTGTATTCCGAGACAGTAAACCTGGGTTAGTCCTGCTCTCAACTGCAGATTGGATATAATTGTGTCCATCCTAGGCAGCGCTCTGTGAGCTGAACACATCAGCAGCTGTACAAATAGTCCCTCTGATATCTTGCTGATGCAAGTGATATTACTGGTTTGGTAGTTTTGTTACAAAGTATCAGTCTGCAGTCCGGGATATTTAGCTCACAGAGCATTGTCTACACTGGATGCAACACTGTCCACTCCTCAGCAGAGAGTAGGATCTCCCATGTACCGGGTAACTACCTGTGAATGCCTACATGTATTGTATTTGAGGGGTTATCCCGTATTACGCAGTGTTTGCCTTTGCACTTTTGCACGCAGGTCACTGGCTTGTTGGCCTCATCCTGGAATATTCCAATGTTCGGTTTTGTAAGTCAGACCTCGAAGCTTGATGACAACCAAATCTACGACACCTACATCAAAATGGTGTCCCCTCTCCACCGAATATTCGAAGCTCTGGAGAAAACCTTGAAGTATTTCACCTGGAAGTATGTCGCCTTGTTCGGAGGATCCGCTAAAGGTTCGACTTGGGATAAGTTAGATGAGTTGTGGGCACTACTGGAAAATCAACTGGTCAGAAGCTTCACCATCACAGCGAAGGCGAAATATGAGCCGAGGAACCCAAACAGTCTACGTGAGAAACTCAACTCAGTGGCTTCTCTTGCCAGAGGTAACACCAATATATGATCATGAGACACAGGTGATGGTGATATACTCCACTCACATCCAGAGCTGCTGTGAGAATTACATTGTTATTACACTGATACTTTTGTAGCAAACCCAGGAGAAACAAATGACCCCATTTGATCCCAACTTATTCCAGGTCCCTTGGAAGTAACTGAGTCAGAGTTGATGTCAGTCATTGTGTCGGGCACTGTACTGGGGCAAACCAGGCTATACAGAAGGGTATCTTTGTCGCTGTACAGGGCCATCTTTAGCATTGTGTTGGGGCATCTCTGGCACTGCATAAAGGTATCTATGACGTTGTACAAAATAATCTCTGGTGCTGCATGAGGGCATATCTGGCACTATATGGGAGTCTGGAACCATATGGAGATAAGTCTGCAGCTAAAATGGGTAATTTCTGGCATTGTGGAGCATATCGATCACTACATGGGGGTAAGTTGAGCACTGTAAGGGGTATTTATTGGAGCATCTTTGAATTTGCATGAAGGCATCTCAGACATTGTATAGTGAAAATATTAAAGTTAATGCCATCTTCCTCTCCTTTCAGACTCCTGTAGTTCCTGTAGTTCCCCTTTCTCTGCCTGCAGCCTTTCAGTAAATGTTCAAATACCTCCAGATTTCCCCCAAATCTGCCTGCAGCAATACAGTACATTGTATATAAGGCAGAAGGGGGGAGGAGAGGAATTCAGCTGCAACTTCTATCTCTCTGTGACACAGCATGCTGTGAGAGGGGAGGTGGAGGAGCAGAAATTGGGAGTCCTCTAATTGCCTTGGAACCCGGAGAGCAATGGAGCTACAAGACACTAAAGTGAGGGCAAACCTCACATCCAAAGAAACGTGTTCACCAGCAAAAAACTACAAATACATTAACCCCTTAGTGACCAGCCTATATTTTTCCATAAGGACCATGTAATTTCCATAGTCACATTGCAAAAGCCATAACTTGTTGGCATATTGGCGGTCACTAATTGGTTAAAAGAATTCATACAAACAGATGGAAAACGCCTGATAGTTGCAGGTTCTATACAAAATAGAGTCAAGAACCTTAGATGAGAAGTGTCACCCCAGCCTTACATTATGGTGCATCTTCTTCCCTTCCAGTTATTATACTTGTGGCGAATTCTGAGGATTCTCAGCAGATCCTTATGGAAGCAGAAAGACAGGGACTGATAGACGGGCGCTATGTGTTCATCATGATGCAGCAATTTGAATTCAACGGATTCCTGGTGAGTCTGGAGTGTATTTCTGATGTAGTCAATCATTTCAATTAAAGGGACACAATCTAAAAATAAATAGAAAAAACCCTAGAGTGATGTGTTTAAAATAAAAGGGGCGTGGCTTGGCTAAGAGGAGGGGCTTAATTTTTCTTAGTCTGCATTGAAGACAGAGCATTAGATGTTCTGCAGGCAGCAGGTTACCAGCCGGCAAACAAATAATTACAAGTTCTGGTTCTCATTGAGGATACCCAGTGGGGTTATGGAGACTTATTTTTCAGGCAATGCTGCATGGGAAAAATATGCAAATTATCCCATGTGAGCGAAACTGGAGACTCCTCTAAAAGGAAGAGTGACCCCTCTGTAGACAGACTCTTTCAGGTTTTTTGCCCCCTTGTCAGTGCAGAGCAGACTACTGATTGGCTGGATGAGGTACCTCATGAGGGCACTGGTTCTCATTGAGGAGACCCATCAGGCTTATGAAGACTTATTTTTAGGTGATGCTTCATGGAGAAATCAGTATACAAATTATCCCATGTTAGATGGTTGCAGCATTGAAAAGGGGGAAGGAGCAAAAAGGATAGTTTATTTTATGGAGCATCAATAAGAGGTCTTGGCAAGAAGGAACATGAAACAGTTCCTAGTATATGGACATTAACCCCTTAGGGACCAGGCTATTTTGTACCTAAAGGGCCAGACACTTTTTAGGGATTTTTCTCATGTGGTGGTTTTACTGACCTATTTTTTTTCCTTCAGCTACCAGAGTTATTTTTGCTGCATTTTTCCACGACATATAGGCATATTCTTTTAACTGACTCTCCCCCCCCCCCCCTGTTTTTAGTTTTATTGGGGGTAGAAAGCTAAAAAAAATTATTATTTTAAAACATTTATACCAGTTTTTTTTAAAATTAGTATTTTAATGGTAAAATAAAGTAAGGGAATAGGTTCCTCATTTCTTTTCGGACGTTTTGATATATAATATGTATGGTTTTGGATTACAGGCGCATACAGCGATGGTTTTGGTTGACGTCATCTTCGGGTCATTTTCTTTCTTAGGGCTTATTCAGAGGACCATATAATCAGCCGGGTTTTCACGCCCGGCCAATATACTCTGCAGGGGGAGGAGGCTGGAAGAGGCGGGAGCAGGGCACTGAGCTCCCGCCCCTTCTCTGCCCCTTGCCACTATTTGCAATGGAAGGGGGCGGAGCCTAGTCCCAGAACTTAGCTCTGCCCCTGCCCCCTCCCATTGCGAATAGTGGTGAGGGGTGGAGAGGGGGCGAGAGCTCAATGCACTGCTCTCAGCTCTTCCAGCCTCCTCCCCCTGCAGAGAGGGACACCTTATATCGGCCGGGTGTGAAAACCTGGCCGATATACGGCCATCTTAATGAGCCCTTATGTATATATTTTTATTTTATTCTATAATTTTTTAAAACTTATTTTTGTAACCATTTTTTACCATCTATGACCCCATGATGTCATATAAGACCTCTTTTTTTGGTCTTTTTTTTATTACACACTTTTCCGCTGTAGTTGGGGCATCCATAGGAGTCCCAGTAACAGGGGAAACATCCCCCTGTAGTGACAACAGTCACTGGCAGCACTGATCTGGGCCTGCTAGGACCCTGCAGCTCTGCTGTTGCAGAGGGCACCTGGCAGTCACGTGATCGCCGGGTCACGTAGTAGAAGAAACACTTCCACTTTCATTTCTTAGTACATAGTGCTCATTGAGCATTGTGCACCCGGGAAAGGAGAAGGCAGAGATGGTTAAAAAATGCTTCTCCCTTCTTCTCCAGGTTCTCACCTGTGAATAACAGCCTGGGAACCTGACCGGCTTCTGCTTGATTGCAGAAGCAGAGGCTTTAATCCCGTACTGTATTTTTGCTATTGGCTGGAATTAAAGCCCAGGACCAAGCACGGTATATTTACTGTGCTTAGTCCTTAAGGAGTTAACACAATATATCCCCAGTAGTTTAGATACAAGAGGTAGAAAGAGTATAGTCCCACCAGAGTTGTGCAAAGGAACAGCAATATCATTAGTTGTATGTGACCAATAGAGGTCCCTAGTACACATTTTTCTTTATAACTTTAAAGCTTATAGTCTAATACAAAGCACAAATCCCCTGCATAAACACAGAGGGAAATGATAATATCCTGTCTGCCTGTAGCCACCACTAGGGGGAGCTCAGGAGCTTACTGTATACACATTAAACTCAATAATAACACGAGATACAGTAACTTCCCCCTAGTGGTGACTGCTGGCAGTGCGGATGTTATAATGTAACCCCCACATCTATGCATGGGGTTTAGAGCTTCGTATCAGGAAATCTGCATTGTTTTGTAGTGCTGTGTAAGTCCGGACGCTGATATTTATTTGTCTCTGTAACCAACTGCTGCATATCGATTTCCAGGATGTTTTTTGGAAACACACCTTGATTAGTGAAAGAAATGAAAGCTTTTTCCGGGCTTACGAATCCGTCCTCATGATAGCGCTGAACTCATCTTTCAGCTACATGTCCTTCATGAAGGAGGTCTACGACAGACTAAAGGGTCCCCCATTCTACAGCGAGATTGAGGCAGAGGACCAGGTAAACTTTGATCTCCTCTTCAATGGGATGTTATGTAATTCACGCTGCAGCCAACAGGGGGCAGTGCTCTTACTAGAATCAACCAATTACAGTATTAATTGCTGGCTCCTCCTCAATTGAGTCCCACAATGCATGTGCTGCTTTGTTGCTTTGTTAAATGTCATTAGTAAATACGAGGGGGTGCTAATAAGTCCTCGGCTTTGACCACAAAAAAATGACATAGAACAATGAAAAATCAAAGTTATTCAACAGAAACCCCTCAGATATCAGAGGACTTCTGACTGCAGTATTGCAACTTCTTCAACCCATGCAGACAGAATTCCTTTGATTGAGTGAATAACCAGTCATCAGCCCCCTTGATATAGTCCTGAGTATAATAGAGGATGGGAGAGATCTCTGTACTGACCCCTGATATATTTATACATAGTTATTAGAGCGCCCCCTTGTTGCAGTCCTGGGCATAATAGAGGATGGGAGAGATCTCTGTACTGACCCCAGATATATTATACATAGTTGTTAGAGCAACCCCCGTTTACAGTCCTGGGTATAATAGATGATGGGAGAGATCTCTGTACTGACCCTTGATATATTTATACATAGTTATTAGAGCGCCCCTTGTTACAGTCCTGGGTATAGTAGATAATGGGGGAGATCTCTGTACTGACCCCTGATACATCTATACATAGTTATTAGAGAGCCTCCTTGTTACAGTCCTGCGTATAATAGATGATGGCAGAGATCTCTGCACTGACCCCTGATATATCTATACATAGTTATTAGAGCATCCCCTTGTTACAGTCCTGGGTATAATAGGGGATGGTAGAGTTCTCTATACTGACTCCTGATATATTATGCATAGTTATTAGAGTGCCCCCCTGTTACAGTACTACGTATAATAGATGATGGTAGAGATCTCTGTACTGACCCCTGATATATTATACATAGTTATTAAAGCGCCCCCTTGTTACAGTCCTGCGTATAATAGATGATGGCAGAGATCTCTGCACTGACCCCTGATATAGCTATACATAGTTATTAGAGCGCCCCCTTGTTACAGTCCTGGGTATAAATAGATGATGGAAGAGATATCTGTACTGACCCCTGATATATCTATACATAGTTATTAGAGCGCTCCCTTGTTATAGTCCTGGGTATAATAGATGATGGGAGAGATCTCTGTACTGACCCCTGATATATTATACATAGTTATTAGAGCGCCCCCTTGTTACAGTCCTGGGTATAATAGATGATAGGAGAGATCTCTGTACTGACCCTTGATATATTTATACATAGTTATTAGTGCGCCCCTTGTTACAGTCCTGGGTATAGTAGATAATGGGGGAGATCTCTGTACTGACCCCTGATATATCTATACATAGTTATTAGAGCGTCCCCTTGTTACAGTCCTGGATATAATAGATGATGGGAGAGATCTGTGTACTGACCCCTCATACATTATACATAGTTATTAGAGAGCCT
Source organism: Eleutherodactylus coqui (assembly GCF_035609145.1). NCBI lineage: Eukaryota > Metazoa > Chordata > Amphibia > Anura > Eleutherodactylidae > Eleutherodactylus > Eleutherodactylus coqui. The sequence goes on along the minus strand of NC_089840.1, from coordinate 296,031,191 downwards.
CCTTGTTACAGTCATGGGTATAATAGATGATGGGACAGATCTCTGTACTGACCCCTGATATATTATACATAGTTATTAGAGCGCCCCCTTGTTACAGTCCTGCGAATAATAGATGATGGGAGATCTCTTTACTGACCCCTGATATATCTATATATAGTTATTAGAGTGCCCCCCTTTTTACAGTCCTGGGTATAATAGATGATAGGAGAGATCTCTGTACTGACCCCTGATATATTATACATAGTTATTAGAGCGCCCCCTTGTTACAGTCCTGGGTATAATAGATGATAGGAGAGATCCCTGTACTGACACCTGATATATCTATACATAGTTATTAGAGCGCCCCCTTGTTACAGTCCTGGGTATAATAGATGATAGGAGAGATCTCTGTACTGACCCCTGATATATTATACATAGTTATTCGAGTGCCCCCTTGTTACAGTCCTGGGTATAATAGATGATTTGAGAGATCCCTGTACTGACACCTGATATATCTATACATAGTTATTAGAGCGCCCCCTTGTTACAGTCCTGCGTATAATAGATGATGGGAGATCTCTGCACTGACCCCTGATATATCTATACATAGTTATTAGAGCGCCCCCTTGTTACAGTCCTGGGTATAATAGATGATGGGAGAGATCTCTGTAATGATCCCTGATATATCTATATGTAGGTATTAGGGCGCCCCCTTGTTACAGTTCTGCATATAATAGATGATGGGAGAGATCTCTATACTGACCCCTGATATATTATACATCGTTATTAAAGCGCCCCCTTGTGACAGTCCTGCGTATAATAGATGATGGCAGAGATCTCTGCACTGACCCCTAATATATCTATACATAGTTATTAGAGCGCGCCCTTGTTACAGTCCTGGGTATAAATAGATGATGGGAGAGATCTCTGTACTGACCCCTGATATATTCTACATAGTTATTAGAGCGCCCCCTTGTTACATTCGTCCTGGGTAGAATAGATGATGGGAGAGATCTATGTACTGACCTCTGATATATTATACATAGTTATTAAAGCGCCCCCTTGTTACAGTCCTGGGTATAATAGATGATGGAGAGATCTCTGTACTGACCTCTGATATATTATACATAGTTATTAGAGCGCCCCCTTGTTAGAGTCCTGCATGTAATAGATGATGGGAGAGATCTCTGTACTGACCCCAGATATATTATACATAGTTATTAGAGCGCCCCTTTGTTACAGTCCTGCGTATAATAGATGATGGCAGAGATCTCTGCACTGACCCCTAATATATCTATACATAGTTATTAGAGCATCCCCTTGTTACAGTCCTGGGTATTATAGGGGATGGTAGAGTTCTCTATACTGACTCCTGATATATTATGCATAGTTATTAGAGCGCCCCCTTGTTACAGTCCTGGGTATAATAGATGATGGTAGAGATCTCTGTACTGACCCCTGATATATCTATACATAGTTAGTAGAGTGCCCCCCTGTTACGGTACTACGTATAATAGATGATAGTAGAGATCTCTGTACTGACCCCTGATATATTATACATAGTTATTAAAGCGCCCCCTTGTTACAGTCCTGCGTATAATAGATGATGGCAGAGATCTCTGTACTGATCCCTGATATAGCTATACATAGTTATTAGAGCGCCCCCTTGTTACAGTCCTGGGTATAAATAGATGATGGGAGAGATATCTGTTCTGACCCCTGATATATCTATATATAGTTATTAGAGCGCCCCCTTGTTACAGTCCTGGGTATAATAGATGATGGTAGAGATCTCTGTACTGACCCCTGATATATCTATACATAGTTATTAGAGCGCCCCCCTGTTACGGTACTACGTATAATAGATGATGGGAGAGATCTCTGTACTGACCCCTGATATATTATACATAGTTATTAAAGCGCCTCCTTGTTACAGTCCTGCGTATAATAGATGATGGCAGAGATCTCTGTACTGACCCCTGATATAGCTATACATAGTTATTAGAGCGCCCCCTTGTTACAGTCCTGGGTATAAATAGATGATGGGAGAGATATCTGTTCTGACCCCTGATATATCTATACATAGTTATTAGAGCGCGCCCTTGTTACAATCCTGGGTGTAATAGATGATGGGAGAGATCTCTGTTCTGACCCCTGATATATAATAATAATAATAATCTTGGTATTTGTATAGCGCCAACTTATTCCGCAGCGCTTTCAGGTAATTATTACTTATTACCCCCCACCAAGCTGGGTTCTAGTTTACCGACCTCGGAAGAATGGAAGGCTGAGTCAACCTTGAGCCGGCTACCTGACTCACGCAGGGATCGAACTTGCAACCTTCAGGTCGTAGGCGAGAGCTTACACTCTGCGCCACACGAGGCTATATTATATATAGTTATTAGAGTGCCCCCTTGTTACAGTCCTGGGTATAATCGATGATGGAAGAGATCTCTGTACTGACCCCTGATATATCTACACATAGTTATTAGAGCGCCCCCTTGTTACAGTCATGGGTATAATAGATGATGGGAGAGATCTCTGTACTGACCTATGATATATGTATACATAGTTATTAGAGTGCCCCCTTGTTACAGTCCTGGGTATGATAGATGATGGGAGAGATCTATTGCTGAGTAGCTACTTAATAGTTTATGCAAAATGATCGCTCAAAGCTGTTACTCAAATTGTCATTTGAGCAATCATCGCTCCATGTATATAGGCCTTAACAGTGACCTCTCCAATACTGTTCTCTGTGGTACCCCACTAGTTACTATGATCCCTCTAGTATTGTTCCCTGTGGTACCCCACTAGTAATGGCGACTCCATGATTTCTGCCCCCTTAGGTACCCGACTAGTAACAGTGACCCCTCCATTACTTCCCCCTGTGGTACCCTACTATTAACCCCTCCAATCCTGGCCCATGTGGTACCCCACTCATAAAGGTGACCCCCCCATTACTTCCCCCTGTGGTACCCTACTAATAACCCCTCCAATCCTGCCCCCTGTGGTATTCCACTAGTAATGGTGACCCCCTTCATTATTGCCGCTTCTTGTACCCCACTAGTAACAGTGACCCCTCCATTACTTTCCTCTGCGGTACTCTACTAGTAATGGTTATCCCTCCAATACTGCCCCCTGTGGTACCCCACTAGTAACAGTGACCCCTCCATTACTTTCCTCTGTGGTACTCTACTAGTAATGGTTATCCCTCCAATACTGCCCCCTGTGGTACCCCACTAGTAACAGTGACCCCCTCATTACTTTCCCCAGTGGTACTCTACTAGTAACGGTTATCCCTCCAATGCTGCCCTCTGTGGTACTTTTCTAGTAATGGTGACCCCTCCGTTACTTCCCCCTGTGGTACCCTACTAATAACCCCTCCAATCCTGCCCCCTGTGGTATTCCACTAGTAATGGTGGCCCCCTTCATTATTGCCGCTTCTGGTACCCCACTGGTAACAGTGACCCCTCCATTACTTTCCTCTGTGGTATTCTACTGGTAATGGTTACCCCTCCAATACTGCCCCCTGTGGTACCCCACTAGTAACGGTGTTTTTAAACATTTCCCATTTATTGTACTCTTATTTCTGAGGACATTATCCCAGTCAGTGAGGTTTAGGGCATTTCTAAGTTGGTTGAACTTGGCCTTCCTAAAGTTTAGTATTTTCGTAGCTCCCTGATAAAACTCCCATTTGAAAGACAAGTTGAAATGTATTATAAACCAGTATAAAGAAAAAGACCCCCGCGCTCCGGGACCAGGAAACTCCGTTATATAAATTAAATAACTTTTATTGCGACGCGTTTCAACGGTACACAGCCGTCTTTCTCAAGCATTACATACACAATCAAATACACACCTTTATATACATAAATAAATCAATCTTTACTCACTACACCCGGCTCGGATAGACGCCGCGTCCCGGCGCCATCTTGAAACCACGTGGAGTGATCCAACATACAATCCACGTGATGATGAACACGTCATCTATTTCATTCATAAAACAAACCTATTCACCACTGCTATAATCTCTATTAAAACCAAATCACATGGTCAAAAAATAGTCTTATTTCGTAAAATTATATGTTAAACAACACATCATAATTATCAGTAGATCATTATCTCTATCATATACAAAAATTCCCTTCCATTATATACTATCAAAATATAATTATAAACATCTGTAAACTCAAACCATAAATCTATTAAATAATGAATATATGTAAAAAAAAACAATAATAAATAATGTATTATCACATAGTCCCTCTATATGGATAAATGAAAATATATAAATAAATAAATAAAAATAATTAGATATATTTATTTATTTATTTTCATTTATCCATATAGAGGGACTATGTGATAATACATTATTTATTATTGGTTTTTTTTACATACTGTAAATGGCTGTAACTGGCTGACGGCGTGTGTATTAGGTTTCTGGAGGCAGGGATTTCAAGCCCCGCATTCAGAAAGCAATGCTGCGCCGGGAACGAGGAGCGAGCGACATCCTGCCGGAGCGCGACAGAACGCCGGGGGAGGTGAGTAATGATTTTTTTTTTTTTACACTTTTTTTTTTTGTATTACCGGCGTATAAGACGACCCCCGACTTCAGAGCAGATTTTTTGGGGTTCAAAAGTCGTCTTATACGCCGGTATATACGGTATGTAAAAAAAAACAATAATAAATAATGTATTATCACATAGTCCCTCTATATGGATAAATGAAAATAAATAAATAAATATATCTAATTATTTTTATTTATTTATTTATATATTTTCATTTATCCATATAGAGGGACTATGTGATAATACATTATTTATTATTGTTTTTTTTTACATATATTCATTATTTAATAGATTTATGGTTTGAGTTTACAAATGTTTATAATTATATTATGATAGTATATAATGGAAGGGAATTTTTGTATATGATAGAGATAATGATCTACTGATAATTATGATGTGTTGTTTAACATATAATTTTACGAAATAAGACTATTTTTTGACCATGTGATTTGGTTTTAATAGAGATTATAGCAGTGGTGAATAGGTTTGTTTTATGAATGAAATAGATGACGTGTTCATCATCACGTGGATTGTATGTTGGATCACTCCACGTGGTTTCAAGATGGCGCCGGGACGCGGCGTTTATCCGAGCCGGGTGTAGTGAGTAAAAGATTGATTTATTTATGTATATAAAGGTGTGTATTTGATTGTGTATGTAATGCTTGAGAAAGACGGCTGTGTACCGTTGAAACGCGTCGCAATAAAAGTTATTTAATTTATATAACGGAGTTTCCTGGTCCCGGAGCGCGGGGGTCTTTTTCTTTATACTGGTTTGGATGTCGGAAGCCTGAAGGCTTTACAGGCTTTACACCCCGGGACGTCTCTCCTGCAGACACAGGATTGAAGACCAGGATCTTTTTGAAGGCAAACGTGGATATCGGGTGCCGGTGGCTCCTTTGATTAGGAGCGCACTGTGCACCAGGTGAGTTGTCACTCACTATTCTTTACATTTACCTATCTTTTATATATTTTGAGGCGCTGAGATTTTATTTCCTTTTTTTTCATTGAAATGTATTATATTCTGGTCACTATTTCCCTGCCCCCCTGACCTGCACCCCTGTTGTTCTGCCAGGTCTGTGTGTTAATATGGCCGCCCCCCTAGTTGGCTGGTGTTTACCTTTTAGTGACCACAAATACACCTTTTTACTGAACTCACTAATGAGCTTTAAACCTGCACATATATCTTTCTAAGGTGGATGGGAGCCAGAAGCCATGTCTGCCATGTACCCTTACTTATTAGGCTCCGCCTCCTGAAGGGTCTGATAGGCTTAGTAGGACGCACTACATAATTCGACAGTAAACTCAAGTACAAATCTGCAGCAGAATCCATGCAGTAAAATCAATGCAGATTCCTTCACTCCGACGTGGCCTAATTCTGCTGTGAGAAATCAGCAGCATTTACACCTGGCGTGAACAGACCCTTATGGCGGCAGCATTGGTCAACAGACCCTCATGGCGGCAGCATTGGTCAGCAGACCCTCATGGCGGCAGCATTGGTCAGCAGACCCTCATAGCGGCAGCATTGGTCAGCAGACCCTCATAGCGGCAGCATTGGTCAGCAGACCCTCATGGCGGCAGCATTGGTCAGCAGACCCTCATGGCGGCAGCATTGGTCAGCAGACCCTCATGGCGGCGGCATTGGGTAGCAGACCCTCATGGCGGCGGCATTGGTCAACAGACCCTCATGGCGGCGGCATTGGTCAACAGGCCCTCATGGCGGCGGCATTGGTCAACAGGCCCTCATGGCGGCGGCATTGGTCAACAGGCCCTCATGGCGGCGACATTGGACAACAGGCCCTCATGGCGGCGGCATTGGTCAACAGACCTTCATGGCGGCGGCATTGGTCAACAGACCCTCATGGCGGCGGCATTGGTCAACAGACCCTCATGGCGGCGGCATTGCTCAACAGACCCTCATGGCGGTGGCATTGGTCAACAGACCCTCATGGCGGCGGCATTGGTCAACAGACCTTCATGGCGGCGGCATTGGTCAACAGACCCTCATGGCGGCGGCATTGGTCAACAGACCCTCATGGTGGCGGCATTGGTCAACAGGCCCTCATGGCGGCGGCATTGCTCAACAGACCCTCATGGCGGCGGCATTGCTCAGCAGACCCTCATGGCGGCGGCATTGCTCAACAGACCCTCATGGCGGTGGCATTGGTCAACAGACCCTTATGGCGGCGGCATTGGTCAACAGACTCTTATGGCGGCGGCATTGGTCAACAGACCCTTATGGCGGCGGCATTGGTCAACAGACCCTTATGGCGGCAGCATTGGTCAACAGACCCTTATGGCGGCAGCATTGGTCAACAGACCCTTATGGCGGCAGCAGTGGTGAACAGACCCTTATGGCGGCAGCATTGGTGAGCAGACCCTTATGGCGGCAGCATTAGTGAACAGACCCTTATGGCGGCAGCATTGGCCAACAGACCCTTATGGCGGCAGCATTGGCCAACAGACCCTTATGGCGGCAGCATTGGTCAACAGACCCTTATGGCGGCAGCATTGGTCAACAGACCCTTATGGCGGCAGCATTTGTCAACAGACCCTTATGGCGGCAGCATTTGTCAACAGACCCTTATGGCAGCAGCATTAGTGAACAGACCCTTATGGCAGCAGCATTAGTGAACAGACCCTTATGGCAGCAGCATTAGTGAACAGACCCTTATGGCGGCAGCATTTGTCAACAGACCCTTATGGCAGCAGCATTAGTGAACAGACCCTTATGGCGGCAGCATTTGTCAACAGACCCTTATGGCGGCAGCATTAGTGAACAGACCCTTATGGCGGCAGCATTAGTGAACAGACCCTTATGGCGGCAGCATTGGTGAGCAGACCCTTATGGCGGCAGCATTAGTGAACAGACCCTTATGGCGGCAGCAGTGGTGAGCAGACCCTTATGGCGGCAGCATTAGTGAACAGACCCTTATGGCGGCAGCATTGGTGAGCAGCCTCTTATGGCGGCAGCATTAGTGAACAGACCCTTATGGCGGCAGCATTGGTTTTCATCTAATTTTTAGTCTCCATTTGTAGGTTACAATGTAACAAAAAGCTTAATTACTTACATTTGTATTGCAGGTCAGCCCGTACGCCGCTTATCTCCATGACTCTATTTTACTCTATGCCTTGGGCTTGAGTGAAATTCTTAAGCAGGGGCGTAATATCACGAATGGACGAGCTTTGGTGGAAAGCCTAAGAGGATACAATAAAACACAGCTGTATGGTAATGGATGATTGGCCTTATAAAAGCCTCCTCATAGTCACAGTCATTGGCTAAATGGCCACCCGCCATTAAATAGTCCTACATTGCCGCTCTGTCTGACCCATCTGTGTCGTCCTGCTGTTTAGGGGTGACTGGGCTGCTGAGCATTGATGACAATGGGGAGCGTTACATCGACTACTCCGTCTACGACCTGCAGCTGGTCGATAACACGTCTTGCTTTGTGCCTGTTCTGCAATATGACAGCTACAGGAAAGAAATCAGGTATGTACATGTCTGTACAGTAGATGGGCAAAAGTATATGCACCCCTCTTGAATTCCAACTGTGTCCAAACTACATTAGCAATAGGATGGGTCATATGGAATAGCTGACTGTCCTGGAGCTTCACCCTCAGCTTCATAGAGGTTTCCCTGACCCTAATAGCATTCATTTTTATAAAGGTATATAATGCCATCGTGTCATACAGTTCCCAGATAAATAATACCGTACAGTACCACAAAAATAATGTCTACAGCATCCAGATAAATAACATTAGCCATGATAAAGGGACTACAGCACTCAAATAACTAGTGACTACAGTGCCCGGATAACTAGTGACTACAGTGCCCAGATCAATAGTGACTACAGCGCCCAGATCAATAGTGACTACAGCGCCCAGATCTATAGTGACTACAGCGCCCAGATCTATAGTGACTACAGCGCCCAGATCAATAGTGACTACAGCGCCCAGATCAATAGTGACTACAGCGCCCAGATCAATAGTGACTACAGCGCCCAGATCAATAGTGACTACAGCGTCCAGATAAATAGTGACTACAGCGCCCGGATCAATAATGACTACAGCGTCCAGATCTATTGTGACTACAGCGCCCATATCTATAGTGACTACAGTGCCCAGATCAATAGTGACTACAGTGCCCAGATCAATAGTGACTACAGCGCCCAGATCACTAGTGACTACAGCGCCCAGATCTATAGTGACTACAGCGCCCAGATCAATAGTGACTACAGCGTCCGGATCTATAGTGACTACAGCGTCCGGATCTATAGTGACTACAGCGTCCGGATCTATAGTGACTACAGCGTCCGGATCTATAGTGACTACAGCGTCCGGATCTATAGTGACTACAGCGTCCGGATCAATAGTGAATACAGCGTCCGGATCTATAGTGACTACAGCGCCGGGATCTATAGTGACTAGAGCGCCGGGATCAATAGTGACTACAGTGCCCGGATAACTAGTGACTACAGTGCCCAGATCAATAGTGACTACAGCGCCCAGATCAATAGTGACTACAGCGCCCAGATCTATAGTGACTACAGCGCCCAGATCTATAGTGACTACAGCGCCCAGATCAATAGTGACTACAGCGCCCAGATCAATAGTGACTACAGCGCCCAGATCAATAGTGACTACAGCGCCCAGATCAATAGTGACTACAGCGTCCAGATAAATAGTGACTACAGCGCCCGGATCAATAATGACTACAGCGTCCAGATCTATTGTGACTACAGCGCCCATATCTATAGTGACTACAGTGCCCAGATCAATAGTGACTACAGTGCCCAGATCAATAGTGACTACAGCGCCCAGATCACTAGTGACTACAGCGCCCAGATCTATAGTGACTACAGCGCCCAGATCAATAGTGACTACAGCGTCCGGATCTATAGTGACTACAGCGTCCGGATCTATAGTGACTACAGCGTCCGGATCTATAGTGACTACAGCGTCCGGATCTATAGTGACTACAGCGTCCGGATCTATAGTGACTACAGCGTCCGGATCAATAGTGAATACAGCGTCCGGATCTATAGTGACTACAGCGCCGGGATCTATAGTGACTAGAGCGCCGGGATCAATAGTGACTACAGCGCCCGGATCAATAGTGACTACAGCGCCCAGATAAATAGTGACTACAGTGCCCGGATCAATAGTGACTACAGCGCCCAGATAAATAGTGACTACAGCGCCCAGATCAATAGTGACTACAGCGCCCAGATAAATAGTGACTACAGCACCCAGATAAATAGTGACTACAGTGCCCGGATAAATAGTGACTACAGCGTCCAGATAAATAGTGAATACAGCACCCAGATCAATAGTGACTACAGCGCCCAGATAAATAGTGACTACAGCACCCAGATAAATAGTGAATACAGCACCCAGATCAATAGTGACTACAGTGTCCAGATCAATAGTGAATACAGCGCCCAGATCAATAGTCACTACAGTGCCCACATCAATAGTGAATACAGTGCCCAGATCAATAGTGAATACAGCACCCAGATCAATAGTGACTACAGTGCCCGGATCAATAGTGACTACAGTGCCCAGATCAATAGTGACTACAGCACCCAGATCATTAGTGACTACAGTGCCCAGACATTAGTGACTACAGTGCCCAGATAAATAGTGACTACAGCGCCCAGATCAATAGTGACTACAGCGCCCAGATCAATAGAGACTACAGTGCCCAGATCAATAGTGACTACAGCGCCCAGATCAATAGTGACTACAGTGCCCGGATAAATAGTGACTACACTGCCCAGATCAATAGTGACTACAGCGCCCAGATCAATAGTGACTACAGTGCCCGGATAAATAGTGACTACAGTGCCCAGATCAATAGTGACTACAGCATCCAGATCAATAGTGACTACAGCGCCCGGATAAATAGTGACTACAGCGCCCAGATCAATAGTGACTACAGTGCCCAGATCAATAGTGACTACAGCGCCCAGATAAATAGTGACTACAGCACCCAGATAAATAGTGACTACAGCGCCCAGATAAATAGTGACTACAGCGCCCAGATAAATAGTGACTACAGCACCCAGATAAATAGTGACTACAGCGCCCAGATAAATAGTGACTACAGCGCCCAGATAAATAGTGACTACAGTGCCCAGATAAATAGTGACTACAGTGCCCAGATAAATAGTGACTACAGTGCCCAGATAAATAGTGACTACAGTGCCCAGATAAAGGGTCTACAGCGCCCAGATAGATAGTGACTACAGCACCCAGATAAATAGTGACTACAGCGCCCAGATAAGCAGTGTTCTAAAGCACGGACCAGCTCTACAGCCCTTGGATGAATAATGCTCCACATCACGCAGATAAATAGTTCTCCACAATATGCAGATAAATAGTGCACACATTGCATGGCGAGTGCCACTCAGCAGTGTCTGCAGTGCCTAATTACTGTCACTCTGTACTCAGATATACACTGCATATATAGTGTATGCTCGGGGCAGCATACTTGCAAAGGTAGTGTCATGCTGTGCCCTCATTAAGCCAAAATGTAGCACATAGTGTCCAACTATGCCTAAAGGGGTTCTCCCACCAAAAGATGTTACTCCCTATACACAGGGGGTAGGGGATAACATACTAATCCCCTTTCCTGTGGATACGGGGTAACTTATCTTGGTGGGGCAGCACCTTTAACCCCTTGAGTGGCACGCCCGGAAATTTTCCGGGACGAGCTTCACTGCTCATAGCAACATAGCCCGGAAGATTTCCGGGCTATGTATCACTATGGGAGCTGCAGAGCACAATGCCACAAGCTGTGACACTGTGTTCTGCCTGCACAGACCCACATAGAGCAGTGCAGGGCTTTGAAAAACCAGCAGAAGATATTGCAGATGTGCCGGCAATATCCTACTTTGTTTACAGGTTGCCATAGAGACCATCGGCTTGTCAGAAGCAAGCCGATGGTCTCTGTGGCAGGGAGAGCTTGCTGCTTGGCTGTGAGAGGACAGCTAGGTACTAGCTCTTATAGCAGAGATCAGAGAAAACCTCTGATCTCTGCTGTGTTAACCCTTTACATGCTGCAGTCTATGTGACTGCAGCATGTAAAGGGCTGTCACTGCAGCATGTAAAGGGCTGTCACCATCGGACCCCCGGAATGTGATCAGGGGGTCCTGATGGGTCCCTGTGGAAGTCCCCTAAAGGGACAAAAAATTAAAATTAAAAAAAAAAATTAAAAAAAAAAAAAGTTAAAAAATTATAAAAAAAATAATAAAAACACTTGTCTCCCTTTACTTTGTAAAAAATCAAAAATACAATCACACATGTGGTATCCATGCGTCGTAATGACCCAGAGAAGGAAGTTAATACATTATTTAACCCCTTAATGACATGGCCCCTTTTTTTCTTTTTTCCCCATTTCTTTTTTTCCTCCCCCGTTTAAAAAAATCACAACTTGTCCCGCAAAAAACAAGCCCTCATATGGCCATGTCAATGGAAAAATGAAAAAGTTATGGCTCGAGACGCAACTGCAAAATTAGTTGAAATTCAATGATTAGATCATTTTAAAAAACCTGCCCTGGTGGGCACGACAGGGTGGTAGGAAACCCGCCACTCAAGGGGTTAAAGGTCGCCATGTTTTGCTTACATTGAGAGATACAATGCCACAAAGTGCAATAGCACACTTGGGCATGGGTATTATTTTTTGTATGCCGGGTTTCTGGCATACAAAAATTACAGTTTCGGTGCACATATCAAAATTGCATCTTTTTGGACTTTTACATTGGCACCGCCTCTTTTTAAATGGGCAGGCCTAATATGAGGGGGTGTGGCCACACATGGCCCATCAGATTTAACAAGCCTTGTTGGGAATATGAGCCAAAGCCAGAGTCTTCTCCAGAAGGAAAAGATAGCCCTCTCATCAGCCAAGCCAGAAACCCACTGCACACTGATGAGGGGCAAAACCCCCCTAACCGCTGTCTGTGCAAGGCAATCTATTCCTTCTGGAGAAGAGTAAGACTTCAGGTCACATTCCCAGCAAGGCCTCTAATAGATGGAGCTGTAGAGTCATTGTTCTCTCTTCCCATGTGCATATTTCCCAGGGGAGCATGGAAGTCTCCTCACACCTTCTAGGTGCTCTTCTTAAGGAGAAACCATACCCTTCCTGGCCCATGCCTACGTTGCTTGTACACTGCTTTCTGCTTGGTAAAATTGAATGCCTCATGCCCCTTACCAATTTAACTATAGAGCAGTTGCTGAGTGTCAAAGATCCTTCTAGTTGTTGGAACTTTCAAGACTTAGGGCTCACACCCACTGGCGTTTTTTTCTCCACTGCGCTGCGAGAGTAAAGGAAAAGTCTCGTAGCGCAGTGCGAGAAAAAAAACGGCATCACGCCGACATATCGCCAGCCTTTTCAATGGGGCCAGCGGCAGCAGCGCTAGCCCCATTGAAAAGAAATGGAGAATGCCACGGACTTCTGCCAAAGCTGTGACAACTGTGGCAGAAGTCTACGGCATGCTATCCCATTTCTTTCTGGCAGGCCCCGCAGTATGATTATCGAGGAAGGGCTTGAAATATAAGCCCTTCCCCGATAATCATCAATAAGTGGTAAAAAATTTTTTTTTTAATTACTCACCTCTCCGTCCGGCTGGCTCCCCTGCACTCATGTCCAGCACTTTTAGCAGGCGGGGATTTTCCCCGCCTCCTGAAAGGGCTGTGCTGATTAGCTGAGAGCACAGCCAATAGCAGCTAGTGCTTAGCTATTGGCTGTGCGCTCAGCCAATGCCCTTAGCTATTCATTCATGAATAGCACTGTGGCAGAAGTCCGTGCTATTCTCCCTATGTTTTCAATGGGGCTAGCACTGCTGCCGCTGGCCCCATTGAAAACACTGGCGATATGCCGGTTGTATTTCGGCGTCTTTCTTGCGCTGCGAGAGTTTTCACGTGCTCTCGCAGCGCAAGAAAGAAAATATCGCCAGTGAGTGTCCACCCTTAATGGGACAAAGAAGGGAAAACCTGTCTGAGGAACCTGGGATGCTGGATGTTGTACTTGACTCCATAGCACCCAATGTAACCCATAGCACCCGATATGATGCCTAGCACCCAAAAAGTTGTGAAAATGGGAGAACAAGCACACTGACTAACAGGGACATAAAGTGCTAGGGGGCGGGAAAGGTAAGATCATGCTGATGTGATCACGCAGGTTTGAAGGCTGAGAAGGAACATGGGAGATCAAACTTTTCCCCCCATGATGAGTCTCAGTGAGGACACACCATTGATATTTGGGGGGCACATATATTTATGTTTACAAGTTGTACATGTTTTATAGATATGCACAGGTGGGCATAAAACAGCACGAGGCATAGAGTGCACTCCTCACACCTACCAGCAGGGAGCGCCCTAGGGGTTTAACCTGTAATCTGATGATGTAATAACCTTATTGTCACATTGTTACTGCAGCCCCACAAGAGCCTTCTTCCAGATCAGTTGGCCAGGACCGTCTCCTCCCAAAGACAGGCCGGACTGTGGGTTCAGCAATGAGCTCTGCAAAGTAACCTTATCTAGTAAGTACCCCCTCCTCTACCGCCCCCTATGGGATACGACTGTCCTGGTATTGGATGATGAACAGCTCTTCAGCTGTATCTGGATGTGCCATAAAGGCTTGATGGGAGCGCTCAGATCTCTCCTGAACTCGAATGTAAGCATGGCCATCGATGAATCCAATTGGGACAGTCATGAGACCCCTATTCTTCTGACTAGTGATGGTCTCAGAGATGAGACCAGCAGATATCGGACATTATAGGACATGGGATGGGAAGAGAGCTCTAAAAGAAGTAATTTATCTTGAAAATCGCAAATCATGATTAACCCTTCATGTGATTCCATGTTGCAGACCGTCCGGTTGTCGCGCTGGTCATCACCCTCGTGGGCACAGCGGTGGCAGGGCTCATTATTGTACTATTTCTTCTTGTTCAGAAGGGGAAACTTAGGAGAAAGTATGACAATGATTCCTGGTGGCATATCAAGTTTGAAGACATTTGCATTCTTAAAGACAGCAAGGTGAATGAACACAATGTTATCTGAGTTACATCCTGCATTATACTCCAGAGCTGCACTCACTATTCTGCTGGTGGGGTCACTGTGTACATACATTACTTATCCTGTACTGCTCCTGAGTTACATCCTTATACCCCAGAGCTGCACTCACTATTGTGCTGGTGGGGTCACTGTGTATATACATTACTTATCCTGAGTTACATCCTGTATTATACTCCAGAGCTGCACTCACTATTCTGCTGGTGGGGTCACTGTGTACATACATTACTTATCCTGTACTGCTCCTGAGTTACATCCTTATACCCCAGAGCTGCACTCACTATTGTGCTGGTGGGGTCACTGTGTACATACATTACTTATCCTGTACTGCTCCTGAGTTACATCCTTATACCCCAGAGCTGCACTCACTATTGTGCTGGTGGGGTCACTGTGTATATACATTACTTATCCTGAGTTACATCCTGTATTATACTCCAGAGCTGCACTCACTATTCTGCTGGTGAGTCACTGTGTACATACATTACTTATCCTGTACTGCTCCTAAGTTACATCCTGTATTATACTCCAGAGCTGCACTCACTATTCTGCTGGTGAGTCACTGTGTACATACATTACTTATCCTGAGTTACATCCTGTATTATACTGCAGAGCTGCACTCACTATGCTGCTGGTTGTGGAGTCACTGTATACATACATTACTTATCCTGTACTGCTCCTGAGTTACACCCTGTATTATACTCCGGAGCTGCGCTCACTATTCTGCTGGTGGAGTCACGGTGTACATACATTACTTATCCTGTTACTGATCCTGAGTTACATCCTGTATTATACCCCAGAGCTGCACTCACTATTCTGCTGGTGGAGTCACTGTGTACATACATTACTTATCCTGTACTGCTCCTGAGTTACACCCTGTATTATACTCCGGAGCTGCGCTCACTATTCTGCTGGTGGAGTCACGGTGTACATACATTACTTATCCTGTTACTGATCCTGAGTTACATCCTGTATTATACCCCAGAGCTGCACTCACTATTCTGCTGGTGGAGTCACTGTATACATACATTACTTATCCTGTACTGACCCTGAGTTACATCCTGTATTATACTGCAGAGCTGCACTCACTATTCTGCTGGTGAAGTCACTGTGTACATACATTACTTATCCTGTACTGATCCTGAGTTACATCCTGTATTATACTCCAGAGGTGCACTCACTATTCTGCTGGTGGAGTCACTGTGTACACACATTACTTATCCTGTACTGCTCCTGAGTTACATCCAGTATTATACTCCAGAGCTGCACTCACTATTCTGCTGGTGGAGTCACTGTGTACATACATTACTTATCCTGTACTGAGTTACTAGCTCTATAGGTTCCATCTGCAGTAAGTGTGTCACATGTAAGTTATTGATGCCAGCGCAGGGTAGCAGTATAACTCCCGCTCCGGTAGTGGAACCCTCCGGCTCTTCCTTCTAAAGTTGGATGAAGGCTAATTAACCAACCTGCTCTCCACAGAACGTTCTTGGGGCGCCTTCGCGTTCTCCGTCTAAAACATTGGAGAGTCTTGGATCCAGCGCCGTCGTCTCCAGCAGTCAGAGCTGCAGGGTCACAGACAAGCAGGGCAAAGAGACCTTCTACTCCATCATTGGCGTCTGGCAGGTAACAGCCCATCGGGTGTCGCCCTGCTGCTGCCCACAAGTTATAACCAGTTTATTCTCACATTTTTGGGGGCTTGTCTCTTAACCCCTTCAGTGCCAAAGATTAATTACCTTTATTTTCGTTTTCCCCCCCCTGCCTTCCAAGAGCCATAGCTTTTGATTTTTCTATGGGCTTTGCTGTTTGAGGCTCGCTGTTTTTTATGGCCGAGTCGTATTTTTAATGGTACTATTTAATGTATGAAAAAAACTTTAAACCAATCTAAGTGGGGAGAAATGCAGCTGCGTCCCTCTTGGTGGGTTTAGTTTTTACAGCCTTCACAGTACAGTAAAAATGACATGATAACCTTTCTCCGTGGGTCGCTATGGTTACGGCGATACCAAATTTATATAGTTTTTTTTGTAATGTTTTTCTATTCTTCAAAGGTAAATATTTTTTTCTTAAGTTAAAGTCTCGATCCATCGCCGTATTCTGAGACCCGGGACGTATTTATTTGTCGCTTGAGCTGTGCGGGGGTTTGTTTTCTGCTTGGTGACCTGTAGTTTTTATTACCATTTTGTGATGCAGACATCTTTTTGATTACTTTTTCTTAAAATTTTTTGAGAACCGAGATTAAAACAAAAATTAAACAAAAAACCCCAATTCTGGCATTCTTTTTCTTCACGGCCTTCACCGTGCGGGATAAATATTGGGATATTTTAGTAGCTCAGAATTTTAGGTACCTAGCCATACCAAATATGTAGGTTTTTTAATTGTTTAGGGCTTATTCACAGGAGCGTATATCGGTCGCTGTTTTTTAAGGCCGGCTGATATACACTACTATCTGGGCTGTCTTACGCATTCCTCTCCCCCTCACCGGCTCTCTGCCTTTCTCCTCCCCTCCGGCTGTTTGCAATGGGAGGGGGCCGGGCGGGGTGGAGCTAAGTTCCGCCCGGCCCCCTCCATTGCTGGCTGTGGACAGGGGGCTGGAGCTTAGCTCCGCTCCATCCAGCCTCTCCCATTGCAAACAGCCGGAGGGGAGGAGAAAGGCAGAGAGTCGGTGAAGGGGAGGGAAGGGGGAAGACAGCTCAGATGGTACTATGAAAACGGCAGCCGATATACACTCCAGCAGATAAGTCCTTAGTTGTTTTTTTTTATAGGTAAAATTGGAAAAAGGGGGATTTTTGGAACTTTTAACAATATATATATATATATATTTTTTTTTTTTTAAACTGTTAAAAAACTTTATTAAATCCTTTATACACTTTTACTCCCACAGGGGGCTTGAACTTGTAACCACTTGATTGCTTATCTTCTATACTTCAATGCCTCAGTTTATAGTATATAGTACTCCAGTATATAATATGTATATAGCACTTCAGTATTCAGTATATAGTATATAATGATTTCTGATGTTGCCCCAGGCATCTGTATACGGCGGCCCCAGGTACTTTCAGTAGACTCCCGGCTACCATGCTGGCCCATCAGCACCCTCTGATCACACTTTGTAAGGCGACCAAATTAAGGCTGCCCACAGTATGAAGCAGCCAATTATGATGCCTCCCACCATATTGAACCTCACTGGTCATGCAGTTCCTGCGGTGTGTGTAGTGCACTGTGCCACACCACTTCTACGTTAAGCCACACTCTTTGTATCCCCACATAGTAATGGTGCTCGCTAGTGACCCCTTCATAGTAATCGTATCTCTCTAAATAATAGTCACTTACCAGCTCTACATAGTGATAGTGATTACAGTGTGGTTACCTCTAGTGATCACAGGTGGCGTCTTCTCTGATTGGCGTCATTCTCCCTCCCTTTTCTTTTCTATACACACCCAGACCACCACAATGACTCCTCCTGGTCACACCTTTCTCTGTAGAGTTTGCTCTTTACTTTTCCATCACCCTCCGTACGTTTTCCACACCTCGCCACAAACGCCATGCTCTGTGCAGCCTGCGGCCAGTCATGTGACTATCATTACATTCAGAGGACACTCCCGGAGCGATGGTGGGCAGAATCATTATACTTAAAACACTAAAATTAAACTTTTCGTCAATCAGCCAAACCGAACTTATAAAAACTTTGCTCAACACTAGTTCTTGCCGTTAATCTGTGGAGTCACAGTATAACACTCTTTATACATCTGGTACTGATCTTGAGTTACATTATTCACAGGTCTTGTTTTTGGAATGGTAAGGAATGATTTTTGCGGGCTGCTCTGAGTGTGACTAGAGGATAAGATGCAGTGAAATGCAGATCACATTGGCTCCAGCTTTCCTATATTTTCATGTCATTTCAGGGTAATAATGTTGCTCTTCAGCATCTCAGTGACCAAACAGCCATATATCGAGCCAGGAAGCCATCCGTCCTGAAGGAATTCCGTACCGTAAGAATCTTAATCCACAGGATTTCTGTAATTGCGTTTACTTTCTCTAATTAGAATGAAGGGGGGGGGTGGTAGCTGGAGGACCACCTTTAAGGCCATATCCACACAGGATGGAGTTGGCTGCAGCAGGAAGATGCGCACTAAATCCACACGATTTTCTACAATGGAATTCCGCATGCAAATTTTGCCCGTTGACAGAGCGAAATTTACGCACAGATCTGCGCCAAAAAACGCTGCGGAATGCAGCAGATTTTAATGTGTTTTTTGAGGCGGAATTCGTCAAGGAATATTCCGCATCACCTCTGTTATTTGACCCTACCTGGAGGAGAACTTCACATTTGGAAGATTTTCAGGAGTGGAACATCCACCGTGAGTTTGGCCAGGTTCTTGCTTCAGATTTTGCCACAACTGCAACTCGGAATCTGCAGGAAACTACATCAAATCCACACAAGTACGACCCGGTCAGAGAATGTGAAATCTCTTAGGAAATTCATATCACAAATTTGCGCCTTCACCAAGGATTTCAGGTGTGGATTTTCATTTAACATAATGCAGATCCGCATGCGGATTAGCCAGATTTAATGGTGCTAATCCCCGTGTGGGCGTGGCTTATGCACCGCTATAGAGCATGTCGGGCTACAAGCGTCGCCGCACTCTTTCATCTGCTTCTAGTGGATCCCCTTTTTTATATAGACTGACGCAAACAGATGCGACATTTTGATGGATCCGTTAAACGCATTCATCCAGGACTGGAGGGTTGGGTTCTGTTTGCATCAGTTTCTTATTCATTCTGATCCATTTCTACAATTGCACCTGTGTGATTTAACGGATCCGTTACATGGAAGTCCAAATTGATACAAATGGAATAGTTTTCGTTCTTGTCTGTCCCCATTGAGCACAATATAAAATACAGCTCCATTCTCTCTGGTTTCCACTTTTTTGGATCTTAAAATCAGACTTTTACTTCAGTTTTTAATTTCTGTCTAGAAAAAAAAAAAAAAAACACTTCAAAACTCAAACATTCTGTGTTATAGGTTACAATAAAACTTAAAGGGGTTGTACCAGAAGATCCAGATCTCCCCCTCCTCCATACGATCCACAGGATCCACAGGAGATCACTTGCTGATTGGTAGGGTCTCACCGCTGACACCCAGATGATCCCAAGAACAGGGGTCTCCTCATTGCAGGGTTACTGCCCCCCCTCCCCCACGATTAGTTATATGAATTTGGTATCGATGTAATTATGCTGACCTACAGAATTAATTGATCATATTAAGTAAACCGCATTGAGAATGCCGTAAACAAGAAAACAATTTACAGGAATCGCAATCATGATAATCTTATCTCTAGAAAGAACGAGATAAAAAGTGATCAGAATGTTATATATTCCCCCAAAATTGGATAAATAAAGACTTTAGCTTGTGGGGGGTCAAACTCAGACCATTGAGCTGATGCTGTCTGCTTCCAAATTGGTCTTTAGATATGAGTACCCATAGACGACGCCGAATAGACAGTCACATGCATCATGGATTGTCATATAGCGAAGTGAATGTTTATTCAAAGTTACAGATGATATAGGAAAGGTTTGCTGACGTATTGATTTGATTACTGCACATGCCCCAGGCTACATAACATCTGCAGATTTTAATTGACAATACACATCTTTCAAAGAAGTCTCCTACATGAGCAATACATCAATGTCCGGTGACAACTGTATCAAAACAAAATGTTCCTGGATGCTTCTTACTAGAAAGGAGTGAGCTTTCTCAAGGGAAAGGAAACATGAGAGAAAGAAAGCTGATAAGACATATGTGAACATATTCAAGGTCATTAATTGGGATCTAACATCTTTCTAGGTAAAAGGTGAAATTTAATACAGATACATGTATTAAAGCAAAACAAGCAAAGAGATACAAAATGGAGTCGCTGTAGTCTATTATTAAAGCGTCGGCCCTTACACGTATAAGCTTAAACCTTTAGCAGAAGAAGACGCAAATTATAAACACATAAGTATTCTGTGAAATACACATCAATTTAAAGGCATAAACCTGAATTAACTCCTCACATTCCCCCGTTTTGGACATGGAGTCAAGACAAGTATGACTCCTAGTCCATAAACACGTGATTCATATCGGCGAAGAGAAAGCTTTTTCAGTACATTTAGAAATACATGAAATTATAACCTTAATTGCTCTATAAATGCATAATAAAATCATCACAACTTGTAATATACTTCGTAGAATCCCCATAAACCAACCTCCTAAACCAGGAAACCAATTGGCAGGGTTCAAAGAACTAAATGTGTTACCCCACCAGCTACCTCTGGTTTCTGAGTTTTCATTTGTCCATGCAAACAGTTCTTTTGACGGAACAGGAACAGCCAAGAAAGGAAAACCAGTGGCACCAGGTGTGTGTACAAGTCCAACAGTACTTGGTGGTGTCTAACAAGGTGGTTCTGGGCATTGTCCCTTTGCACCCTCTCACAAGGGCGAAGCATGGAGTGAGGAGTCCAAGAGTCCATCAATAAACAAAATGTCCTTCATTTTTCCTTCTCATGGGGGGGGGGGGGGGCAAAGGTAGGGCGTGAAAAGTCCATTAGTCCCAAAACAAACAACAATTCCTTCAACCTTTACCAAAGTAGGTGCGATCAGCAGGACTCGATAGGGCCCCTCGAGTCCGGGCCCTAGGGTTTCCGGACACGCCTCTTTACAACCACCCAGTTTCCAGGTAGTAGGGAATGAGATCCCTCTAGGTTTTCTGGGCCTGGAATGGGAGAAAAAGACTAGATTTTGGGTTACCATTAGTTGGTCACACAGGTGCTTTACACATCCGGCTACTATGTCATAGCCCTGCTGTAGGACCCGTGGATGATACAGCCCCAATCTTGGCATAGAGCCAAACAACACTTCTTTTAACTTAAGCGTACCATTTAGTCTTTTAACTTTGTCTAAACTCTGCAGGTGTGAAGTGTGTACCTTTGTTTGAGTCAATCACTTCCGGTGCCCCATCTCTGCAGGTTACCTCATTCATCAGCTCCTGTGCGATTACCTGCTTATTTACTTTGGTAACAGGGTAGGTCTCCGACCTGAAAAGACATCAACAACAACAAGCACGTATTCATACTTCCCAACAAGTGGGAGCTGAGTGTAGTCAATTTGCAATCCCTGAAATGGGTAGAGTGGTCTAGGCAAGTGTTATGTGGCAAATTTACTTCTGCCCTGTTGCTTACGGCAAAGATCATGCAAAATTGGACATGTGATGAAGCAGCAGCTACAGAAAACCCAGTAGCCACCTGTCCTTGTTCAAGCGTCGACATCATTGCTGCTTTGAACGGGGTGCTGGATGAGGCAAGCATCGCCACCATGCTGAAGGAGGTGCTAGAAGGCCTGGAGCACCTGCATAAGAACGGCCAGATCTTCAGGGATGTTAAGGCTGGGAACATCCTCCTGGGTGAAGACGGTTCCGTGCAGATCGCAGATTTCAGCGTCAGTGCGTTTCTAGCCACAGGAGGCAACATCATCAGGAATAAAGTCAGAAAGACCCTCGTGGGCACGTCATGCCGGACGGCACCGGAGGCGACGGAGCAGACCAGAGGACACGACCTCAAGGCGGACTTCTGGACCCCCGGTAGGTGTGTCTTTCCGTGCATTCGCTGGGCCATCATGGGGCACAGGGACCGTGGTGGGCAAGTTCTGTTGACTGTTCGCCATTCACCGTCCCATTTCTGCTGCTCCCATATTTAGTCCATTTGTCTTTTTCTTCATTGCTGGCTTGTAACTGTAAAGTCTTTAGCATATCAAAGTCCAAAGTTTATATCAAAGTCCAAAGTTTATATCAAAGTCCAAAGTTATTGTTAAATTCTTCTTTTCTTCTTTTCTTCCACGGCTTAAGGGCCGCTGCCTTTGCTGTGTGATCTGTGATGGCGTTGCCTCTTGTTTCTCTGCTGTAGGAATTGGTGTGAGCTTTCCACTTTGTCACCGCTGCACCATTCTTAATTGGCTGTCCTGCTGAGGTAACAAGCTGTCTGGCCTTCCATGTTAGGCCGTAGTCATGAGCTATGCCAAATGCATACCGGCTTACCTTCTACCACTCCACATGCCTCAGTGAGGGACTGTAACTCCGCTTCCTGTCCTGGGACATGCGGAGGCATTCTGCTTTTAGGACATCTTGTTGCGTGACCACTGCATATCCAGTGTGGAGTCGTCAATCACCCTGGTACCATCTACAAAAACAACTCAGAATATGCATTATTAACAAGGGCTTTCAGTTAACATAAAGAAGAGACAGTGTCTTCAATTGCATCTTCCTGGACATGTGCCAGGGGGTACTGACGGACCAAGGGGGCTAAGAGCTTGTTCCTCTGCGTACGTAAGAGTGAGGACGGGTAGAGGTGTCGCTTGGTCTGCTGCCATCCGACATAAGGTCGGGTGACTTTCAGACCCGGGGTGTATACGAGCCTCACCGGACGGGTGAAGTTTGATACAACATCCCAAGGGTCCCATCACATCAGTTTTCAATATGCTTTCAGGACCTTCCAGCATAAGGAAGCGCGTGAGGTATCGTGACCCTTTAAACATTACCTCAAGCGGTTCAGTTTCTGCCAGCTGAATTGGCACTTCTGAAACCCCTTGCACCGATTACTGCTAGACAATCAGGCTGGTATTCTATTTCAAATAGATCATAACCTTTGTTGTAAGAAGGAAAAGAAAAAAAAATTAAAAAATTTAAAAATAGCTAACCTGCAATACCTAGATCACCTATATCTTCTCTCCCCCCCTTTTGAACTAGGGTACTTAATTGGAAGGGTAACCGAGTTCAAGGTAGTAGCAACAGTGAGAAGAATGACAAGAGCACATTGTAGCTGGATTTGACGGGCCAGAAATAAGTGCTTGGGTTGCACTTGCGTGTATATGCTCCGGGTGTCATGGGGGGGGGGGGTGAGGACCACTAGGGGGGGGTTGGTTCAATACCAACTCTGAAGATTTGTTAACCATTGCCTGTACTGCTGCAACCGCACAAACACATGAGGGAGCTCCTCGAGCCACTGGATACAGCTTCATGGAGTAGCATCCAAGTGGCCGTGGTTGTCCCCTGTGCTTTTGTGTCAATACTGTCGTCCCCTGGCCAGAAAATTCCGTACAGAAAAGAATAAAGGATAAAGTGTAAAAGGGTGAGAAATGAGCTTCAGGGGTGAGAGAGAGAAAAAAAGAATGATTGAAAGGCAGTCATAGAGTAGTTGTATAAGAGCGAAAACAAAGTGGACCCATGGGCGGCAGTATGAAAACAAGGCCCAGAAAGGTGCGGAGTTTGGCAGCAGGCGTAAGTACAGGTATGGCCGTCCGTACGTTTCTTCTATAGAGCATTCTCAGAAACAGTATAATTGTGACTTGTTGGCAGGCTTCCAAATTATCAGCACACAGCGCCTACATCACACATTAACTCTCATCCGTTCATGCAGTCAAGTCTCATCCAAATATTAGTAAGAGTTCACACAGGACGTAACGCGTATGATGCAACTGTCCTTATCTTGCAAACAAATGCATTCAATCACTCCCACCCCTCCCTGGAATCAGTCAAACTTTAACTGTCTGTAATACTAGAGAAGTATACCAGATTCCACAACAACCACTTTGTAAAACTAATGAAAGGAACACACATTTAGCAATTATGCACACGTCCGACCAGTTACAGAACTGACATTTACACAAAGAACAGTAAAACTAATATTCACTGGATTCATTACGGGTTTTATTCTATTCAAGCAAGCAGGGTTACTCGTCCAGTGCTCTCCGCTCTAATCTTTGGCCTTGAGAAGCACGCATTCCTTCTCTGTAAATCTCACTATACCCCCCTTTCGGAGACAAGGGGGGGGGGGCGACTTGCAGCTGCGGCTTTTCACAAGAAGTACACATTAACCCTCTATCTCTCTTATATTCTTCCATTTTCAAAACCATACAATTCACACAATACATTCAACGTCTGTCTTTCTTCTCTAACTTTGAATTTTCATCTCTCTCTGGAACAGAACAATAACTAAGATTTTTGGAAAACAGCCAGAATATCCAGGCTCCAAACCACAGCAATCATTAGCAGCAACAAGAGAAAACTAATATTTCTCTGAACAGACTATCAAACCCAGACGGCAGAGGAATAGTTAAACACATAAAAGAAAGGACAAAACCTATAGATTACATAACATGAAGACATACAGACAATATTGGTTATTTGACACATAATTATCCACAGATTCTGCATGAACTTGCTTTATGTCCCAAAGGAACACAAACTATAAAAGAATTCCCTTTTTCTGATAATTACCGTATCTACACGTGCCTTACTCCATCTATCTAACATACGTTACCCAACTTTGGCTTATCTCTGAATCTTTTTGAGACTTGTGGGTCTCAGATTCCCAAAATTCTAACTTGCTTTTCTCAACAACTTGCTAGATCCTCTCCTCACGGCTAACTTGCTTTGTCTGTCCTTTGTTATTTCTCTAGCTGTTTCCATATAGGCATACTCCTTGCCTTAAACATTTCTACTATTTCACATGAATTTTTGAGACAGGATTTGTAGCCCCAGTGTCTATAAGGAAGGGCACTTCCTCACTTCATATGGAAGCAGGCTCAAAAGTCTGAGTGCCTCTATCCTCTGTTTCCACGGTAGGGATACTGGGGCGGGATCGCCGGGGCTTATGAAAGCAATCCCTGGCCAGGTGGCCTATCTTGCCGTAATTATAACACTTGCGTGTTCCTCTATGGGGTCTGGACCTTCCCCTCCTGGTTGCTATAGTATTTAACCGCCACTGCGGGGCGCTCCTCATCCATAGCAAACCCTACTGCCTTTTTATACAAGTCTCTGGGCTTGGCTTGTCGCCAGTCGGGGGTGCATGCTTTTATTTTATCTGCCAATGATGGGCCAATACCTTGCATGAACGCTTCACACATCATTGGGTAGTACACTTCATCTGCACAGAGGGTGAGACCCAGGTCTCTAGCCTTCGTTTCTAGTCTGCCAAAATAGCATTCAACGGTTTCATTCTTTTCCCGTCTACACATGGTTAAAGCTGATTGTTTTTGTAAAGGGTTTTGTTGTCCGCACCTGGGACAATCCCAATAAGGTTTTTCTCTTTGGGGCTCTTGTGGCGGAGTTGCAGCAGTACAACTCTGATACTCAGGAAGAATTCCAGAGCGGTTTGCGGTTGGTAAGATCAGGTGCATTCTGGCTGGATCAGGCACCGGGGGTGCATACACAAGTATGCCCTCATTCCTCGGTTCACAATCCCACCGTTCTACGTTTACCTTTCTACTATATTTGATTATGGCCTCTATTCCTTTATCTAGACCGACGTCTTTGATAGCTTTCATGTGTTTTGTTCCGTACTGCCGCCAGAACTCATAGTTAAAAGTTCCTACTCTTTTAAGCCCTATCAGCTTGTAAACTTTACAGGCTTGCCCATAAATATCCTCCCCCTCTCTCTCCCTAAGTATCTCAATAGGGGTCAAGAAAATCTTAGACTGTCCGGACCCCATACTAATAATTGGACTTGCCGTTTTTGATTTACCACAATCACGGAGTAGTGAGGATGTACAAAACGTCCTCTGGGTAAATCTGGCGGTCGCAATGACCTTTTAGTCCTTTCTGCCAGGTCGCGGCTGGCAGGACACGAATGTTTACTATGGACTTGATGTCCGCTGTTTCTACCTCAGTCCTTCGGGTAGATCAGGACAGTTCCTTCTGCCAGGTACACGGCTGGCAGGACACGTATGTTCACTTATTAGTAGACCTTTTTTTATGGAGAGAGAGGAGACCCAGATGATCCCAAGAACAGGGGTCTCCTCACTGCAGGGTTACTGCCCCCCCTCCCCCACGATTAGTTATATGAATTTGGTATCGATGTAATTATGCTGACCTACAGAATTAATTGATCATATTAAGTAAACCGCATTGATAATGCCGTAAACAAGAAAACAATTTACAGGAATCGCAATCATGATAATCTTATCTCTAGAAAGAACGAGATAAAAAGTGATCAGAATGTTATATATTCCCCCAAAATTGGATAAATAAAGACTTTAGCTTGTGGGGGGTCAAACTCAGACCATTGAGCTAATGCTGTCTGCTTCCAAATTGGTCTTTAGATATGAGTACCCATAGACGACGCCGAATAGACAGTCACATGCATCATGGATTGTCATATAGCGAAGTGAATGTTTATTCAAAGTTACAGATGATATAGGAAAGGTTTGCTGACGTATTGATTTGATTACTGCGCATGCCCCAGGCATGCCCAAGGCTACATAACATCTGCAGATTTTAATTGACAATACACATCTTTCAAAGAAGTCTCCTACATGAGCAATACATCAATGTCCGGTGACAACTGTATCAAAACAAAATGTTCCTGGACGCTTCTTACTAGAATGGAGTGAGCTTTCTCAAGGGAAAGGAAACATGAGAGAAAGAAAGCTGATAAGACATATGTGAACATATTCAAGGTCATTAATTGGGATCTAACATCTTTCTAGGTAAAAGGTGAAATTTAATACAGATACATGTATTAAAGCAAAACAAGCAAAGAGATACAAAATGGAGTCGCTGTAGTCTATTATTAAAGCGTCGGCCCTTACACGTATAAGCTTAAACCTTTAGCAGAAGAAGACGCAAATTATAAACACATAAGTATTCTGTGAAATACACTTATCAATTTAAAGGCATAAACCTGAATTAACCCCTCACAAGCTCATCCTGCAAAGAAGAAGCCTCATGGAGCTCCGACAATGGAAGAACACAATATTACAGCCCTTGGAATACAACAACAGAAGAGAATCTGTAAAATGAGTGTTGAGTGTAACATGGAGTCGAGCCAAGAATAATCGTATCGCATTATGGATTCTGCTGCTGAACGCTGGAAAAAGGAAATCCAAAAAACAATGGTTTATTATTATCCCCTAAACAAAATGGCTAAAAGTTATACAATACATTATATGTACCCCAAAGTGATACCATTAACAAATACAACCTGTCCGCAAAAGACCCCCTCTGACTGCGATGAGTGAAAAGTGAGAAAGCTCTGGTTCTAGGAATGTGACAATGAAAAATACAATGAAACATCGGTTGGTCATTAGGGCATTAATGGGCCTCTCACTAAGGGGTTAAAGAGTGTGTGAACCTTTAAAAACCACCAGAGGTGTTACCTGAGTATTTGCTACACTTGTATCCAGGCGTTAGTGTTACCCTGCAGCGGGATACAATGTGGCGCTCATGATTTTATGGTGTTTTTCTTGTATTTCTTCTGACACAACTTCCAGCATATAACCAGGATGGCAATCATGGCGGCAGCGCTGCGGCTCGTTACCGCTATGAATACTAAACCGGAGATTGTTACATTCCAGATCCGGGAGCTGAAGCACGAGAACCTGATCACTTTCTTCGGTGTGTGCACTGAGCCCCCCAATGTTTGTATTGTGACCCAATACTGCAAGAAGGGGAGTCTGAAGGTGAGAGCGAGCGCAACATACACAGAGGGGTGAGGGGGTATTACACTGGGGGCAAATAATTCCCCTATTGTTAGGTTGTCCTTGTAAGGAGGATCTCATTGTGATTGTCTGCCAGCAAGTGCTAAAGATACGAGGGAAGGAGGCAGATCGATGGATGGCTATATGGAGAGAGAGATGGATGGATGGATGGATGGATGAGAGTAATAATAATATTAGAGAGAGATAGATATGAGAGATATGAGAAATAGGAAGATAAGATAGATGAGACAGGCAGATATGAGATGGATGGATGGATATGAGATAGATATGAGATAGATAGATAGATAGATAGATAGATAGATAGATAGATAGATAGATAGATAGATAGATAGGAGATAGATAGGAGATAGATAGATAGGAGATAGATAGGAAATAGATAGATAGGAGATAGATAGATAGATAGATAGATAGATAGATAGATAGATAGGAGATAGATAGATAGGAAATAGATAGATAGGAGATAGATAGATAGATAGATAGATAGATAGATAGATAGATAGATAGATAGATAGATAGCTATGAGATAGATAGATATGAGATAGATAGATATGAGATAGATAGATATGAGATAGATAGATAGATAGATAGCTATGAGATAGATAGATATGAGATAGATAGATAGATAGATATGAGATAGATAGATATGAGAGAGATAGATAGATAGATAGATAGATAGATAGGAGATAGATAGATAGATAGATAGATATGAGATAGATAGATAGATAGATATGAGAGAGATAGATAGATAGATAGATAGATAGATAGATAGATAGATAGATATGAGAGAGATAGATAGATAGATAGATAGATAGATAGATAGATATGAGAGAGATAGATAGATAGATAGATAGATAGATAGGAGATAGATAGATAGATAGATATGACCTAAAATATTTCATCAGAATCCTTATTATAAGACTCCTCACCATCTTGTACATTTACGGTTCGCAGGACGTGTTACATAATAGCGATATAGAGCTGGACTGGGTCTTTAAGCTTTCCTTCGCTCATGACATTGTCAATGTAAGTATTTTGGGCACCCTGACCTTATTCTGTATATAAGTGTTCTCCCTCCAAACCCAATAGTCTAAGAAGCTCTATTTCCGAAATGCAATGCAGCAGAACACACACCTGAATGTATGATCTCACCTCATTACAGGGGATGGGCTTCCTACATAGCAGCCCCTTCATCTCTCATGGGAACCTGAAGCCCACAAACTGCCTGGTAGATGGTCGGATGCAGGTGAAGCTCTCTGGCTTTGCTTTATGGGAATTCAAACACGGTACGACCTATAGAGACCTCACAGCGAAAGACATCAACTACTCAGGTAGGAGAGATGGTTGTACAGCCGAGGGCCAGATTTACTAACAGTCGTCTATGTTCCAAAATGCCGATCTCTGTGCACTCTATAATTATTTTCTGCATCCCTATGGGAGGTACGTATGTCTTCCTGAACCTTGGGTCTTCTACAAGAGGCCTGGGAGTTTGAGGGTTCCTAACAGCAGGAGCGCCCCTACCATGAGGCAACCTGATAAAACAAGGTAGAACCCTGTGCTCTTATGTAATTTGGATAATGCAAGAGAAGTGGATCTATTGATGCAGATAACTCGCTTCGTAGAGGAGTCCTGTGTGTCTGTAGGGCTCCTACTAAGTTATCTTCATCAATTGATCCACTTCTCTTGCTTTATCCAAATTGCCTAAGAGCACGGGGTTCTTTTCTACCTTGTTTTATTGTGTTCCTGACCGAGGTCATCCTCACCTGGGGGCTCCTGTAGGCTCCCCACAGATGCTCCCCCTTAGGATTAGAGATCCTGCCTTTTGGATATATCTATAAAGCCGCCTCAGACTGACGGTGTGGACGCCTGTCATCGGACGGGTCCTCCACACCAGGTGAGTCCCTTCCTTTGTGTTTTCAAATACTCACGTATCACTTCATAGTCACCTTCTGTAAGGCATCCTGGAGATTGGAGCGCTGGTCCGCTGATCTTTTTATGAGGCAACCTGATGGATGGGCAGCGGTCTACAGGACCTCAGAGGGGCGACAGGTTGCCACCCGGCTGGTCGTTATTTTTACTAATCATTAATGAGCAGCAACCCAACAGGCATTTCACTCACTCAGCCTTCAAACCCCGTCCGTTGGCAGCAACAACTGCTGAGTCTGATCAATGGAAGTCTCCAGAGGCCGGACAGACATGGGATGATTTAGTGATCTTGCATTGGGCAGGGGGACCTGATGACAGAGTCACTATTAATACTGGTGCCACTATGGTGGTCACTATCACCACTGGGGCTGTTAAGGGGGTCACTATTACCACTGGTGCCACTAACAGGGGCATTACTACTACTGAGGTCACTAGCGGAATCACTATCACTACTGGGATCTACTATTACAATTGGGGCGACTGCTAAGAGCACTGTTAGTTTTGTGGCCAGTTAGGGCGGCACAATTACTATTTGGGGCCACTAGAATAATGGCATTAAAAACAAGTGTCGGGTTAAGCTACACTTCCAAACCACGCACCCCTTAGCCTTGGCTGGTATTCATTCTTTACAAAGGTGGTAACCCTATCGCCACAGAGTTACATTAGAATGGTTGGCAGTGAGACCCCGGCTAGTCCAGCACCGATGACCGGCCTCGTTGGAAGTCGCTCTGATCGCTGGATTTTCCCATCTAATGTAGATTCACACTGAAACTGATCCATGGAAAACTTGTCATGTGATTTGATTCTCCGGGGTCACAGGGGGGAATTACCATCCAGGGAAACACCAATTGTGAGAGCGCCAGGGGCGCTAATGAAGTAGCTGGGAGCTCTAATAAACTGGCCAGGGGCTCTAATAAAGGTGTGGAGGCTCTGATAAAGGGGCCATATTGGGAGAGTAAGCAGGACTTTGTCAAAGGGTTTTCATAAGCATTAATATATAGGAGCTAATTGGATAGGAAACACTGACCGTTGCCATGCATTGGATGGCTGCAGATGGAGGACTTGTGACCAAACACATCATCTTGCCTTCTCCATTGAAACACAGTGCGACTCCCATCTTTCGACATGCAGGTCCTGGATTTCAGTAATCAGGCACACTAGGCTTCATTCATCAAACATGCCTAATAATTAAGGGATCTTTGTTGCCAGCAGCAACCAATCACAGTCCAGCTCTCCTTTTGCCACAGTAGAATAAGTAAAGTGAAGCTGTGTTGTGATTGGTTGCTAGCTTTACTACTAGATACATGGGATAGAGGAGGCCTGCTGTGTTTCAGTGGAAGAGACATGATGACGTGTTTGGTCATGTGTATGTTCTGGCACAGCCTCACTTTTGCGCATAATGTGGACTATCTGACACAATGTTACCAAACCTCCCAACTTATGAACCACAAAATCTGGACAACTGTACAAGTAGTGTGTCACAGCAAATGTTTATAACAGGCCACACCCATTTTATGAAAAGCCACGCCCTCTGTATCCCATAACAGTGCCTTGTGACCCCCTTACAGTATTAGTAACCCACATTAGTTGCCATTAGTAGCCCCAGTAACAATAGTGACTCAATTAGGGCCTCAATAATACTAATGATCCCATAGTGGCCCAAGTAGTAATAGTGACCCCCCCCCCCCAATTGCAGTTCCAGTAGCAATACTGAACTCCACAGTGGCTCCAGTAGTAATTGTGATGCACATAGTGGCCCCTGTAGTAATTGTGACCCACACAGTGGCCCCTGTAGTAATTGTGACCCCCATAGTGGCCCCAGTAGTAATAGTGACCCCCAGAGTGGCCGAAGTAGTAATAATGACCCCTGTAGTGGTCTCATTAGTAATAGTAACCCCCGTGGTGGCTCCAGAGTAATAGGCTCCATGGTGGTCCCTGTAGTAAGTGATCTCATAGTGGCCCCAGTAGTAATTGTGACCCCAACAGACACCCCATTAGTAATAGTGACCTCCAAAATGGCCCCAGTAGTAATAGCAACCCCCAAAATGATCTTAGTTCTAACAGTGACTCCATTAGTAGCCCCAGTCTTAATAGTGACCTCCACAGTGGACCTCCAACCTCCCAACAAACATTTAACTGACATGTAGTCCCAATCTGGGGGTAGTGGCACCTCTGCTGTTAACAGTGCAACCTCTTACATTGTGTCACTCATATACCGTCTACAACACAAATCTAATGCAGCTCTGGATGCGACTAGAGTAGTAGATTAAAACAAGGTAAAGAAAGCTACGTTTTTCTGAAGTGCCTGTAAAATGTTAAAGCTATGCGGTGTGATCTAGAGCTTTACTGGACGGCCCCTGAGCTGCTGCGACTGGAACTATTCCCCTTCCAGGGGACCCAGAAAGGAGATGTCTACAGCTTTGCCATCATTATGAGGGAGCTCATCTATGACCACGAGGATGGACCTTACCAGGACCTGAGCCTGGAACCACAAGGTACGCCCTCTGGTGGAGGGGCTAAAAGGAATTGTCCACTTTTAGATAACTCCATGTTTACTGATGCATCTCTTGCAGAAATTATCCACAAAATCAAAGATCCAAACGCGGCCGTCCTGCTGCGACCTTTCCTATCTGCGGAGAAATGTAACGAACGGATCATTGCCATGCTAAAATTGTGCTGGGATGAGAACCCAGAGCAGCGGCCGTCCTTTGTCTCCATAAAGAGGAGCCTACGAAGGGCCAGTCCTGCAGGGTGAGTCTTGGGGTCCTAGACACTTAGAGTCCAACTCACACCGGGCACAAGAGCTTGCAATCACAAAACAACATGTCCTGCATTGGGGGGAAAGGATGTAGCACAGAAGATCATATTGTACAGATAGTCGGGGCGCCCATCCACAGCTGGCAGCAATGAGAATATAGACGTTCTGCACACTGTGACAAATGTATCTGTTAATCCACCCTTTTTACCATTAACCACAATCTTTGTGTTCTATTACAATAATAGTGCAACTCAGTGACCTCCAGACATTGATAGTGCCCCCAAGGGACCCCCTCACAATAAAAGTGCCCCCAGTGACCCCCTCAGAGTGAGCAACTCACAGAAATAGTGCCCCGGTGACCCCCTCACATGATAGTGACCCTCTAACAATAATAATGCCCCCTAGTGACCGTCTCACAGTACTAGTGTTTTTTAGTGATATTCCTCAATGTAATAGTGCTGCTTAGTGACCCCTTTTCAATACTAGTGCCCCCCAGTGACCCCATCACAGTAATAGTGATCCTCTTACAAAAATATTGCCCTTTAGTGACACACTTCCAGTAATAGCGCCCCTCAATGACCCTCTCTCATAATTATACTGTTTCAAAGAAAGTGCTAAACAAGAGAGATCGTCCTCTGCTAAAAGCAAAGGGACTTGTGGTGGCCGGACCCTGCCATGGGGCATATAAATATATATACATAGGTGCATTCACTGAAAAAGCCAAAAATACAATACCTGAAGGTCTGCAAAGCAGACACGGTCGCCATAGGCACGATCGCCATAAGGCAGGCACAATCGCCACCGGCACAATCGCCGTAGGGCAGGCGCAATGGCCTTAAGCCCTGAAGATATGTAGTCAGCCAGACAATAATGTGTGGAGGAGCAGCTTGTTCCTGGCAGGCTAATATGCAGTCACCCACTCGACCCAGCCCAGATTGGGGAGGAGTGACTGCATATACTAATAGCCTGCACATGTGAACGATACCAAAGATGTCAGCCATAGATGGGTGGTGACCCACCATACAGGATATCAACCCTGGCTGATATGACAGCGGGTTGCCCTGTATCTCCAAGGTGGGCCACACTGGCTGACATCTTGGGCTCCCCCACCAACTAGCAAACTACATACAAAAATACTAATGCATACTAATAAAATGCGGGTGTTGGTACTGCATTTTGGCCAAAACGCATAGGCTGATGGGCCGCGTCGAGGTCACACCGCTTCCGCCAGTACCTACGCTAACTCACAATAAATTACATAAAATCACAGAGGTGAGGAAAAAGAAAAAAAAAACACAGTCACTGAAAAAGCCAAAAATACAATACCTGAAGGTCTGCAAAGCAGACACGGTCGCCATAGGCATGATCGCCATAAGGCAGGCACAATCGCCACCGGCACAATCGCCGTAGGGCAGGCGCAATGGCCTTAAGCCCTGAAGATATGTAGTCAGCCAGACAATAATGTGTGGAGGAGCAGCTTGTTCCTGGCAGGCTAATAGGTGCCACTATAAGTGGAAGCCACAAATGTTTATATGAGTACCTACAACTGATGCCCCTATAAGTGCCTGACCTATATACCCCATAATAAATGTCTGGCGCAGAGGCCCATATAAGTATCTACAATAGCTGCCTTTATAAGTGCAAGCCATAGATGTCCATATCAGTGCCTACCATACTGTACTCATGCCGTAAGCACAACTCCCAACCTGTGAACAACAGAAAGAGGGACAACTGTGGCAGCACTGTGGTAAATTTTAATAACAAGCCCTGCTCTCTGTAACCCATAATAGTGCCCCTCAGTGACCCCCTCACAGTAATAGTGCCCCTCAGTGACCCCCTCACAGTAATAGTGCCCTTCAGTGACCAACTCACAGTAATAGTGCCCCTCAGTGACCCCCTCACAGTAATAGTGCCCTTCAGTGACCAACTCACAGTAATAGTGCCCCTCAGTGACTCCTCACAGTAATAGTGTCCCTCAGTGACCCCCTCACAGTAATAGTGCCCTTCAGTGACTCCTCACAGTAATAGTGACCCTCAGTGACTCCTCACAGTAATAGTGTCCCTCAGTGACCCCCTCACAGTAATAGTGTCCCTCAGTGATCTCCTCACAGTAATAGTGTCCCTCAGTGACCCCATCACAGTAATAGTGCCCTTCAGTGACTCCTCACAGTAATAGTGACCCTCAGTGACCCCCTCACAGTAATAGTGCCCCTCAGTGACCCCATCACAGTAATAGTGCCCTTCAGTGACTCCTCACAGTAATAGTGACCCTCAGTGACTCCTCAAAGTAATAGTGCCCCTCAGTGACTCCTCACAGTAATAGTGACCCTCAGTGACTCCCTCACAGTAATAGGGTCCCTCAGTGACCTCCTCACAGTAATAGCGCCCCTCAGTGACCCCCTCACAGTAATAGTGCCCTTCAGTGACCCCCTCACAGTAATAGTGCCCCTCAGTGATCCCCTCACAGTAATAGTGCCCCTCAGTGATCTCCTCACAGTAATAGCGCCCCTCAGTGACTCCTCACAGTAATAGTGCCCCTCAGTGACTCCTCACAGTAATAGTGCCCTTCAGTGACTCCCTCACAGTAATAGTGCCCCTCAGTGACCCCCTCACAGTAATAGTGCCCTTCAGTGACTCCCTCACAGTAATAGTGCCCCTCAGTGACCCCCTCACAGTAATAGTGCCCTTCAGTGACCCCTTCACAGTAATAGTGCCCCTCAGTGACTCCCTCACAGTAATAGTGCCCCTCAGTGACCCCCTCACAGTAATAGTGCCCTTCAGTGACTTCCTCACAGTAATAGTGCCCCTCAGTGACCCCCTCACAGTATTAGTGCCCTTCAGTGACACCCTCACAGTAATAGTGCCCCTCAGTGACCCCCTCACAGTAATAGTGCCCTTCAGTAACCCCTTCACAGTAATAGTGCCCCTCAGTGACTCCCTCACAGTAATAGTGCCCCTCAGTGACTCCCTCACAGTAATAGTGCCCCTCAGTGACCCCCTCACAGTAATAGTGCCCCTCAGTGACCCCCCTCACAGTAATAGCACCCCTCAGTGACCTCCTCCTAGTAATAGTGCCCCTCAGTGATCCCCTCACAGTAATAGTGCCCCTCAGTGATCCCCTCACAGTAATAGTGCCCCTCAGCGATCTCCTCACAGTAATAGCGCCCCTCAGTGACTCGTAATAATGCCCCTCAGTGACTCCTCACAGTAATAGTGCCCTTCAGTAACTCCCTCACAGTAATAGTGCCCCTCAGTGATCCCCTCACAGTAATAGTGCCCCTCAGTGATCTCCTCACAGTAATAGCGCCCCTCAGTGACTCCTCACAGTAATAGTGCCCCTCAGTGACTCCTCACAGTAATAGTGCCCTTCAGTGACTCCCTCACAGTAATAGTGCCCCTCAGTGACCCCCTCACAGTAATAGTGCCCCTCAGTGACCCCCTCACAGTAATAGTGCCCTTCAGTGACTCCCTCACAGTAATAGTGCCCCTCAGTGACCCCCTCACAGTAATAGTGCCCTTCAGTGACCCCTTCACAGTAATAGTGCCCCTCAGTGACTCCCTCACAGTAATAGTGCCCCTCAGTGACTCCTCACAGTAATAGTGCCCCTCAGTGACCCCCCTCACAGTAATAGCACCCCTCAGTGACCTCCTCCTAGTAATAGTACCCCTCAGTGACCCCCTCACAGTAATGGTGCCCCTCAGTGACTTCTCACAGTAATAGCGCCCCTCAGTGACTCCTCACAGTAATAGCGCCCCTCAGTGACCCCCTCACAGTAATAGTGCCCCTCAGTGACTCCTCACAGTAATATCGCCCCTCAGTGACTCCTTACAGTAATAGTGCCCCTCAGTGACTCCTCACAGTAATAGCGCCCCTCAGTGACTCTTCACAGTAATAGCGC
This sequence comes from Eleutherodactylus coqui, assembly GCF_035609145.1. NCBI lineage: Eukaryota > Metazoa > Chordata > Amphibia > Anura > Eleutherodactylidae > Eleutherodactylus > Eleutherodactylus coqui. The sequence goes on along the minus strand of NC_089840.1, from coordinate 295,994,468 downwards.
CCCTCAGTGACTCCTCACAGTAATAGCGCCCCTCAGTGACTCCTCACAGTAATAGTGGCCCTCAGTGACCTCCTCACAGTAATAGTGCCCCTCAGTGACCCCCTCACAGTAATAGTGCCCCTCAGTGACCCCCTCACAGTAATAGTGCCCCTCAGTGACCCCCTCACAGTAATGATGCTCAAAAGCTTATATGCCTCCAATATGGCGACCCGCATTGTGGATGGAGCTCAGACGGGGCTTTGTCTTGTTCTATACTTTCCCCTAAGATGAGGCTGACCTTCTGGGCAGTGACACGCTGTTTGCCTCATCACTTGCGTCATAAAAGGGGTGTCCTCCTTAATGCAACCTTATCTGAGGCTTCAAGAAAATGGCGCTCTGCGCCTCTCCACTACTACGTTGCCTGCTGTGGCTACATAGCAGATAAGCGGGTACCTGAACATGCCCGCTCTGTACTTCGCCTCCCCCAGCCATGGCTGTTGGCCAGCAGAGCTGTCTTCAACTAGCGCCTTGCTTCCTCTTCTCTCCTCCCCATCTATCCCGTAAGCAGACCGTAGGGGGCGCAGTCTAGCACAAGCATCGGCCACGTCAGCAGCTATGTACCATGTCTGTGTAAGAGAGGGTGCGGGGTGCCCATTACAGATGCAGATGAAACCCGGACATTTTGTATGCCTCCTGGGACAGCAGGACAGCACCCAAAATCTGGGATTGTCCCGCAGGTTCCAGGGTGGTTGGGATGCGAGAGAAAGCGGGCTAAAAAATTGGGAGTGCAGCTTTGGAACTGATTAGAGTAAAAAGCAAGAAATAACTGAAAATCGGTAAAAAGTAAGAAAAGCAAAGGGTTCTTATAATCATTGTACGTCTCCATCGCTCTGTGTAGACACGTCAGCATCCTGGACAATATGGTCAATAAGCTGGAGAAATACGCCAATCACTTAGAGGAGGTTGTGGAGGAGAGGACGGTGCAGCTGACGGCGGAGAAGAAGAAGACGGACAAGCTGCTTTCAACCATGTTACCAAGGTATGGGCTAGTTTATCCCGAGCCAACCAGAGGCGTAGTGTGACGGTCCAGCGCCCCAATGTAAAATCTGTATCAGGGCCCCCACCTGCCATGTGCCGTTCATAATACTGGTGTCAGAGGGGCTTTTATCCCCCCTCAGGTACCAGGATCTGAGTGCCAATGCTGCCCTACACTCACCTATGCAACCAGGGTTCTGACACTCGGGCTCTAGTAATTAACACCCTAACGCCAGAGGATGTACAGTTACATCTGGGGTTTGTATGCAGTGGGATTCAGAACCCCTCCTGTTCCATACAATGAGTGTGCTGGCTGTCTTTGATAGCTGCCAGCTGCCAGCAACAACTGAACACTAATCACAGCTGTTAACACTTAATTGGGGTTGATATCCCAATTGGTATTCTGGGGTCTTGAACAGCCCCCCTCCTTGATGACATCACGAGGTACCGTTTGGCGGCCATTATCAAGACGTGCATGTGGCGTGGCTTGATAGACTGCCTGTCAGAATGTGGTATGATGCAATACTATGGTACTACGTTATACTCTTCATGATCAAACGATTGCAAGTTCTAACCTTTCTGGGAGACTAAAAAAGTGTAAAAATTAGTTTTAAAAAGTTTTGCTAGAAGTCATAAAAGGTATTATAAATTTAACCCCCAAGTTTAAAATAAAAATAAAAAAAACCCACTAAAACATATTTGGTTTTACTGCGTCCGTAGGAGTCCGGTCTATCAGAGTAATGCATTATTTACCCCGCACAGTGAATGTCGTCAGGAAAATTACACAATGCCAGAATTGTGCTTTTTTGGTCTCGCCGTCTCCAAGAAAAATGTAATAAAAAGCAATAAAAAATATGTACACCAGAATGGAACGATAGAAACTACATTACGTCCCGCAAAAAGGAGCCCTCACACAGCTGTGTCAATGGAAATATTAAGCGTGTCGTGGTCAGAAGGTAATTCTATTTTCTTCCAAAGATATATTATGTTCTAAAACTACAGCAAAAAAAAAAAAATATATATATATATATAAATTTGGTGTCATCATAATCGCACTGACCCGCAGAATAAAGTCCTCATTTAATGGTTGCCACAGTGGGTACGCCATACGAACAACACCCCAAAGATGGCGGAACTTTGTTTTCCATTGCACTTCACTTACAGAGTTTCCAATTTGTTTCCATCTCTTTTATGAGACATTAAATAGCACCACTGAAAAATAAACCTCGTCCCACAAAAGTAGTTGTCTGCTGAAGGTTTGTTCAAATAGACCACCTATTATACCTAGGACTTGGCACTAGATGGCAGTATTATACTGGGTTTCCTGGGCTTTATGCTGAGTCAGTGAATTTTGCTCTCTCCTCACTGTGCAATAAGTCCCCTATATATGTCTAAGGTAGTCTGAATGGTAAAGGGGATATCAAACATGTGACTGGAGGGGCTTATATTTGGTGAATTTCTCAGTTACTATACAGGGGGTGCATTCCCACCCGGACCCTAGAGACTAAGGTGTTTCTTCCCCATATAAGGAGGCCAGTAATTTGTTACATTTTTGCTTTGGGGCCCTGAAGCTACATATAGTCTCTGTATACAGCCCACAGTGCTGCAGCTTGCAGAACGAAATATAGGAGCTGCAAGAAGAGAAATAAAAAGATAATGCAGATGTGTGATTTGGTTACAATGTATCCATGTAGACAATCCAACTCTCCATGCTATCTTGACCTTGGGCCTCATATCTCCTACCTACCTAATTCTAACCCTAACCTTAGATTGATACATTGTAAAAATCCAAGCAAGACCAGTTTTAAATAGCAGGATGTAAACTAGGATGTTCCCATTTACTGGCAGCAAGCAGAGATTTTGAAACTGATGGTGAAGCCATGAAAGTCTGTTAGAACATTACACATTTCTCTTGATTCTACAATGATTAAACATGACTTTCCTCCAGCAGACACATATAAGACTGTAGTCACAATTCTGCTGGTTGGTGTGGGAAACAGTCAGCAAGATTTCTCCTAGACAGAATGTCCCCATAATAGTATAGCTGACCCCTAATGCAGTTATTCCATGCCACCTGCTGGGCAATTGCTGACACCCTAGTAGAAAGTAGCCTCGGTCATGGACAGAGATCTACTTTTTTTTCCAAACAACCCCCACTTTCCACATTATTCCTTTATAATGATGGGTGATGGGTGCTGATGATGGATGGCGATGATGGATTATGATGAAGATTGGTGATGATGAGTTTGGATGATGATGGATGGTGGTGATAATGGGTGGTAATGATGCTGATAGCTGGTTGTTATGGTGATGGGAGGTAATGAATGATGATATTGGATGATGATAGGTGGTATTAGGTAGTGATGAGTGATATTGAGTGATGATGGGTGATGTAATGAGCCTTCCTTGGGTTTACATGTGGGAGAATCTCACTGTGTGTTCTCAATACTCAGCTTCATTGCAGAGCAGCTAATGGCCGGTAAATCAGTGGAGCCGGAGAGCTTCAGCTCGGTGACCATCTTCTTCTCGGACATTGTGGGGTTCACCACCCTCTGCTCGTCCAGCACACCCCTCCAGGTTGTGGATTTACTCAATGACCTGTACAGCTTGTTCGATGAGATTATCCGAGCGTATGACGTGTACAAGGTAGGACAGGACTCCAGGAGCAGAAGCAGCTGTGTATAGTGTGCTCTCCTGTATCATGTAGGTTGTTAGACTGTTTGTTACAATGTATCCAGTATAGACAACCCTCTGTGATGTAAACATCCTGCAGTGATACATTGTCTCAGACTGTCAGGAGAGGAGAGAGACTTGTGCTGCTGGTATGTCTGTATCACAGAGGATTATCTAGACTGGAAAGATATTGGAAAGTTCAAGATCAAGAACTTTTTAATACACAGTAATTGAGCTTTATATATGGAAGAATGAAACTGCCTATTTATTTTGTCCCTTCAAGGCCAAGGTTGTTTATGCCTTAATGACCAGAGAATAACCCTGTAACTATGTATTTAATTTCTTCAGTAAAAATAGACAGATACAATGGGTACTGTTGTATCTTGTCTCCACCACAAGAATGCGTGGAGACCTGGGATTGTCCTGGGGGCAGTATAGCTTACGCCCACAGCTGCTGATTGGTCCCCTTTCTCTATCCGCTGTCATCCTTCTACCATGTCAGCTCCACGTGTAAACTCCTTTGGTCATTTTCGCTGCTTCCTTTGGCCGCTGGTAGCCCTGTTGCTGCCAGCGTCGTGGGGCCGGTGTCCTCAGCTCCATAGGGTGCCAGGGGCGCTCCCGTGTCCCCCACTGTGACTGTCCCCGCGCGGCCTTGCAGCAATGTTCCCTGCTGTGAGTGTGATGCCATCCCTGGGCCCCAGATGCCTGCCCCACTCTGTGCCATCCCTTAGCTCAGAACTTGCGCTCACACTCTGCGCTCCCTTCCCCAGCTGTCGGGAGAAGTGGCGACAACAGCGCTCTCTCACCATGGGTCTCATCTCACCTTGTGCTCCCTTCCCCAACTGTCGTGAGCGCCGGCGCCAACAGCGCTCTCACTCTGCATGCCGTCGGTCCGATCCCCAGATGCAGCAGTGGTTCTCGCCAACCTCCTCAAGCTGCCTCCATCCCAGTCAGCCACTACTCCTGTAAGCCTAACCCTAACCCTCCAGAAATGACAAAATTCCACCCTAGCCTAACCCTCCTGCCACTGCAAACCGCCGCCACCGTAGTCAATCAGGAGCTTGGGAGCGTTAACAGGGCGGATACAGGCAATCAATTGTGGTAGAGATAAGATACAACAGTACCGATACAATGTGCGTATATTTATTTAAAATGCCAAAATTTATGAACATTTTTAAAATTTTTCATTTTTTCCACCTGCAGTATGACACACATGTACATCCATATTTTACTAATTATTTATTAGATTTATATTTACGCTTGCTTACTTTATTTTGGAAGCACATTTGTAAAACTTTTGAGCAAACCAGTAGATTTATTAAGTTAACATTAATTTAAAAAATGTTGATGTATATTTGTATTTAATGCATATTCATGGTACTGATGATTAATTGATATAATTAGTAATTTAATGTAAAGGTGAAACTGGGGAGAATCTACAACAAATTTTGCATTGCACCATCTGAGTGGATTTTGAACTAGAACCTTAACGGGTACCCCCCCTGGCCCCCGGCCCCCATCCTACATTTGAAAGGCTGAAATCAGCTGCGAATGTGTGTCAAAATCTGCACCGAAATCCATTATGTGTGACTGCACCATTATATAAAGCATTTTATTTCTATTAAAATTGTTTAAAAAAATTATATAGGCGATTGTAATAGAAGGGGTTAATTTGGAGTGAGCGTATAAAACATTAACCCCTTCTACACATTGTGTTCTCCTTATCTCTTCTCTGATCTCACACTGACAGGAGAAGGATGACAGAGAAGGGGAGAGATGCTGCTGCAGGCTGACATGCCTGGGAAAGTTTGTAGTATACAGCAGTGTGATTGGCTGTCAGTGATAATGTGATCGATACCTGAACCAATCAGGTGATGGCACCTGCATAGTAGATGCCTGTTTCGGGGGTTGTACCTGCTGTAGGGGGGCCACGATCACTAGTGGAGTAGGTTCATAAATTTACGTCGCTGCTGCACAGAGCCCAAGCAGCAATGCAAATTTACCATCAGTGGTCGCAAAACGGTTAAACAAGCTTATTTTAGAGAACTCCCTTTAAATGTCCTGTTAGGGTTCCTTCACACGGGCGTATATACCCTCACAATACCCAGAGAATAGAACTCATTAATTGTAATGGGCATTTCCTTTTTTTGCGTGCACTTGCATAAAAAAAGCAGCATGCTCTATTTTTCTGCACCAACGGTCTCCATAGAAGTTTATGGGGGTGCGCAATACGTAAGGGGATACATGAAAAACAGCGCAATTCCACTGGTAAAATAACACATCTGGAACTCACCTGACTAAATAGTCATTTGAAGTGGAGCGTGCCTGTCTACCAGGTGAAAAAGCTACAGAACAATACGCCGATCCGCGCATAAAAACTTATTCACGGTCCAAATACATTGTTTTGACGCATTCGCAATGGCATGTACGCCTGTCCATCTGTGTGAATCAGCCCTTAGAGTATCCAGAGCTGGTATGGGGGGTCCGCTCTGTAATTATATACTAAAGGACCATTGGTGTAATAAGCGCCTCTACTGGGCCCATTTACAAACTGCAAGCAGCCAGTATATGTTGGGAGTTGGCGTTTTGCTGGACAGCCACACATTGCAGACAACTGATATGCAAAATCTAATATTGCTTGCAGGTGGAAACCATTGGGGATGCTTACATGGTCGCCAGCGGTCTCCCCATCCGCAATCAATTAAGGCATGTAGAGGAAATCGCTAATATGTCTCTTCACTTCCTCAGCGCCATGCTGACCTTCAGAATCCGACACATGCCAGACGAGAAGCTGAAGCTGCGGATTGGCCTGAACACAGGTATCTAGAGCTTCCATACCTATATCAGCAGAGTTACTACGTACATACATTAAAATCCTGTATTATACTCCAGAGCTGCACTCACTATTCTTCTGGTGGAGTCACTGTGTACATACATTACTTATCCTGTACTGATCCTGAGTTACATCCTGTATTATACCCCAGAGCTGCACTCACTATTCTGCTGGTGGAGTCACTGTGTACATACATTACTTATCCTGTACTGCTCCTGAGTTACATCCCGTATTATACTCCAGAGCTGCCCTCACTATTCTGCTGGTGGAGTCACTGTGTACATACATTACTTATGCTGTACTGATCCTGAGTTACATCCTGTATTATACCCCAGAGCTGCACTCACTATTCTGCTGGTGGAGTCACTGTGTACATACATTACTTATCCTGTACTGACCCTGAGTTACATCCTGTATTATACTCCAGAGCTGCACTCACTATTCTCTTGGTGGAGTCACTGTGTACATACATTACTTATCCTGTACTGCTCCTGAGTTACATCCTGTATTATACTCCAGAGCTGCACTCACTATTCTGCTGGTGGGGTCACTGTGTACATTACTTATCCTGTACTGCTCCTGAGTTACATCCTGTATTATCCTCCAGAGCTGCACTCACTATTCTGCTGGTGGAGTCACTGTATACATACATTACTTATCCTGTACTGACCCTGAGTTACATCCTGTATTATACCCCAGAGCTGCACTCACTATTCTGCTGGTGGAGTCACTGTATACATACATTACTTATCCTGTACTGACCCTGAGTTACATCCTGTAGATCTTTTATTATAAAAGTAAAAAACACAACAAAGACAAACTGCAACAATAAGAATAACCATATAAAGCAATATAAGGCCCTTCACCCACAGTCCATGATCCATAAACAAAGTAAATGTCCATATCCGGGTTTCCCCCCGCCGTACACACCCACACACATACACACTCAGCATATAACACTATATACAAATATAAACACAATATACAACCATATACCTAAAGTATAAAACTATGTAAACTACACCTCCAGGTCCAGCCGTACCGCACTGTACCCACACAGAACAAATGTAAGCAATAACATAAACACAACATAAATAACTGAAATAGCAACATAAATAACCAAATATAAACAGAAAGACCGAGCCAAACTGGCATAAAAGAACTAACTAAAAATATATGCAAAATTTTTTTTTTTTTTTTGGGTCCCCAGTGCAGCTTGCGGGCCAAGCCTGCTCCATCAGTCCGTGCCCAGAGTTCAGTTCAGGACGTGCCCAGCCACACCAGGGTTTTTTTTTTAACAAATAATACCACGCTGTGCCCACCGCAGCCTGGGGGCCATGCCCGCTCCACCAGTCCGTGCCCAGAGTCCAATGTTCGGGACGTGCCGGGCTACGGCTGAAGGCGTGAATCCCACTCCCCCCAACTCCCCACCCAACCTACCTACCACCCAAAATGTGAATATATACAATATACAAAACCATAATACACTCCAATACCAACATACATAATATATACTATATACATAACCCGAAAGCCTAAGGTCAGCCCTCCTGCAGCCCTACTTCACTCCATCTTGCCCAAACCAAAACAAAAAGCTTCATGGTGCACTCACAGCCCTCCACCGGGATTGGAGGTGATAAGCCGGGCACAGATATCATAATGTACTATCCCTTGAATTTAAAAAAAGTCTCCCTATTCTTTCCCTCATTTGCCCTAGACTGTCCTTAGTCTGCCCCTAAGTCTGACCCTTCATAGAAACCCTGTCCCTGCCCTATCCCTCCTCTCTCCCTATCCTGTCCCTCCTCTCTCCCTACTCTGCCCCTAGAAGATTAAGAAAAGACTGTCCCTAACGAAATACAAGCCCTCTCCATAGGAGAGAAGCCTTAGATGTGCCCAGCCTCTCATACTCCAAAGAACGCACCTTCACCAGGTCACCCAGGATGTTTCTACATACCGTATCCACGGGGAGGACTTTCAGCTCCGTCGAGATTAAACACCGTGCACTCCAGATGTGGAACCTGACCACTAGGCTAACTAGAAATAAAGTGCAGCGGTCCCTGCCACCAAGGCCTCTGAACGCTCCATAAGCCCACTCCGCATAGGAGAGGTGTGCCAGCTGACGCCAGCCTATGGAGACCCCTACCCGTTGGTATACCTCTGTATTAAAGGGGCACTGAAGCAGGAAATGCTCCATGCTTTCCAGCACGTCGCTGCACTCCTGACGGGGGCAACCCCTGTCAATCAGAGGCCTGCTCTTCAAGTTACCCCTTACATACAGTCTCCCGTGAAAGCAGCGCCAAGCCAAGTCCCAAAACTTCAAGGGGACCCGGGTTGAATTCAGTAAACGTAACCCTCCCTCCAGGTCCCGACTTGGGCAGTCCTTGAGCACCAGGGGCTTCTGGAAATGGGTCAACAGGACTCTTTCGTCGAGGAGCCTCCTCGTCAGAGTCCTGATCTCCCACATCCCCAGACCCCACCGGCGTATCACCTTCAGAACCAAGGTAGCGTAAGCCGGGAGATATCCGTGCTGCGTGTGAAGGTCCTTCACTCGCCCTCCTGTCTCCCATTCCTGGAAGAAGGGCCGAAACCATCCCCGGCAGGAGTAGACCCACGGAGGAGCCCTCTCTTGCCAGAGGTTGCCTATGTTGATCTTAAAAAAGGTGTCTACAAGAAACACCACAGGGTTGACCATAGACAACCCCCCTAGTCTCCTCGTGCGGTATGTAACATCTCTCCTGATCAGGTTCAACCTGTTCCCCCACAGCATTAGGAAAAACAGGTTGTAGACCCGGGTCCAGAGAGGCTCTGGCAAAATGCATACGCTGCCCAGGTAGATGAATAAAGGGAGCAGGTATGTTTTGATCAAGCTAACTCTTTCCCGAAGGGTTAAAGACCAACCCTTCCACTGATTGACCTTCTGAGTGGCACCGTCCAGCCTGTCTACCCAATTTTGCATGGGGTAATCCCCCTGGCCAAATTTGATGCCAAGAACTTTTGCTGAAGTCTGGGGCACCGGAAGAGTGTCCGGGAGATCAAACACAGGATCCCCCCTTCCTAACCAGAGACTTTCGCACTTATCCCAGTTGACCCTGGACCCGGATGCCTCTGAGTAGCCATCCACCTCTGACACCACAAACTCCGCCTCCTCCCGTGAGGATACGAAGAGCGTGACATCATCGGCGTATGCCACTGCCCTCAGGGTAGCCTCCGGCACCGCCCGGTCCATCCTGACCCCTGCTATAGGTCCACGATCAACCCTCCTAAGGAAGGGATCTATCGCAAACACATACAACAGGGGACTTAGAGGACAGCCCTGACGGACGCCAGACCCCACCTCAAAAGGGCGGCCAAGCCAGCCGTTCACCAGCGGGAAAGTCTCAGCCCCTGCATACAATGTTCGCAGCCAATCAACAAACCCCACTGGCAGGCCGTATCTCAGAAGGACCGACCAGAGGTACTCATGATTAACCCGATCAAACGCTTTGGCCTGATCCAAGGACAGCAAGTACCCCTCCCAGTGACCAGCTCTACCCTGCTCCACTGCCTCCCGGACACCGAGAACAGCACTAAAGATGCTACGGCCTGGAACAGAGCAATGCTGGGCCCCCGAGAGGAGCCGGGGTGCAAACTTGACCAACCGATTAAACAGCACTTTTGCCAGAACCTTCCTGTCCGTATTGAGAAGCGCTATGGGACGCCAGTTCTCAATACGGCTCGAGTCTTTACCCTTTGACAGAAGGATCAAAGCTGACCTCCTCATTGACTTTGGCAGAGTGCCCGAGGAAAGACACTCATTTAATACCTCCGTCAAGAGGGGACTCAAGAGGTCCTTGAAGGTCTTATAATACTCGGATGTTAGTCCATCCGGTCCTGGCGACTTTTTGAGCCGGAGCCCATCAATCGCCAGTTTAACTTCCTCTATTTTGATCTCTTTTGTCAAAACATCAAGAGAGGTGTCTACCCCCGGCTCAGGGACAGTTTCAGCCAGGAAAGCCGACATCACTTCCGAATCTAGATCCCTCTTTCCCAAGAGTTGCGAGTAGAAGGATCTGACGACCTCCAGAATCCCTGATCTGGATCGATTCAGGGATCCTGTACTATCGATCAGTCCAGTGACCACTTTACTATTCACTGACATCCTACAGTTTCTGTAAGGGTCGGGCGAGCGGTACTTCCCGAAATCCCTCTCAAAAACCAAGGATGCGTGTCTATCGTACTGGCACTTCTTGAGCAAAGATTTCACTCTGGAGATCTCCTCGCGGCTACCTCCAGTCGAAACGAGATGTTCGAGTTTCCTCCTCAGGCCGTTGTACAGGCGGTACCTGTCCAGGCATCTGAGGTTGGAGAGCTCTCGGAAGAACCTCGCCGCCCTCCTCTTGAACATCTCCCACCACTCTGACTTACTGCTACAAAGATCCAGTAATGGTACCTGGCTCTGCAGAAAATCCTCAAAGGACTGTCTTATCTCTGCTTCCTCCAGGAGTGATGAATTCAGTCTCCAAAAACCTCTGCCCATCCGGGGGGTCTCTGCAACATTCAGAGAAAACAAAATTAGACAGTGGTCGGAGAATTCCACCTCAACAACGGACACTGGCGAAGAGATGGCTTCCTCCTTCAAATAAAACCTGTCTATTCTAGACCTGCTCTGACCTCTATAATAGGTGAACCCCTCGTGGCCTGGGGTGTGCCGGATGTGGACATCCACCAGGCGAGCTTCGCTAGCTATGCTATTAAGTGCGACGCTGTCAAAAGTCAACCGCCTGTCTCCAGAGCCTCCCCTATCGCGGGCTCTCGTGACTGCATTAAAGTCACCTCCAAAGACAACTTGGCGGCTGGTAAAAAGGTAGGGCTTGATCCTCATAAAGAGACTCTTCCTGTCCTTTTTAGACTGGGGACCATAGATGTTGACAAGTCTTAATTCTTGTCCCTTCATGAGGACATCTAAGATCAGGCACCTTCCCATTTCTAATTCAATAACTCGTCGGCATTCAACCGCTGCGGTAAAAAGGACCGCCACTCCACTATACGGCTCGGCCGCAAGAGACCAGTAGGAAGGGCCTGACCTCCACTCCCTTTTTGCCTTATGTATGGCTGCCAAATCGGACAGCCTGGTCTCCTGCAAAAATAAAATGTCGGCTTCAACGCGGCCGAGAAAATCAAAGGCCGCAAATCTAGCCGTATCAGACTTAATGCTGGCAACGTTAATTGATGCCAGAGTCAGCGGAATGGGTGCCGCCATCATGAGTGATTAAATTAGACGGCTTTCTTCCTCACACCCGCTTCCTCGGAGTCAGAGGAAATCCCCTTGCCTCTTTTTTTGGACACAGATGTGTCCATAGCAAGGGATCCCCCGACCCCGTCGTCCTTGTTTCCAGGCTCCAGAGTAGCCTCCACCCCGGAAGGAACTATGCCTTCACGAGGTGGAGACTCAGCGCCCCCTGTTGACCCTTTCTTTGCCCTAGGAACCTTGCCCTCTGCCTCCCCCTCAGAAGAGGAGGAAGAGATGTCTCGGAGGGCTCGGAACCTATTGGAGAGTCCAACTAGAGGTGAGCAGGCTTTTCCTTCCAGTACTTGGCCCGGGGTGGGAGAAGATCTTGAATCCCCCCTTCGTTTTCTCCTCGTGGCACCTAGCTTACGCCGTTTCTCTAACCACCTCTTGCCTTCCTTATCCACACTTTCACAGTGGGAGGAATCTGCAGAGTTGGTCTCCTCCCTCTGGATCCTCCTGTCCTCCTCATCTAAATCGCTGTCCCTCAAAGCCTCAGCCGCAAGATTTGCTTCTGGAACAGGGGCCACCATCGACCCACCTGCTGTGGGCGCTCCTGTCAGCTCCCTGCTCCGTCTGCGCTTCTCTTGACGCCTCTGTTCCGAAGGCGTCTTTTGCCGGTTCTTCCCTGGCTCCTGAGCTCCCCCACCTCTGCTGGTCTCCTCACCCCCGGAGGCCACATCATGACCCCCAGCCGTAGGGGCGGAGACTGCATTGGCAAAGGAGCGCGGACAGCGACTAAATGGGTGACCGAGGTCACCACACAGGTTACACCTAATCTCCGCACAGGAGGCGGCTAGATGACCCAGACCCCCACACAGAGCGCACTTCAAGGTCTTACAAGCGGCGCTCAAGTGTGAGGGGTCGCCACACCTGTGGCAGAGCTTCGGCTGCCCCTGGTAAAAGGCCAAGATATGATCCCTGCCGAGGAAGGCTGCAGAAGGTATGTGAGCCACCGAGTTTCCTGAACGCTTCAGCTTGACCATGAACGTCCAGGCCCCAGACCATATGCCGTGCTCATCCCTGTTCTTTTGGGGCATCTCCGTCACCTCTCCGTACCTACTGAGCCACGTCATGATGTCAAAGCAAGAAAGTGACTCGTTACGAGTCAAAACGGTCACCTTCTTGATACCGTTCTGGCGAGACACCACCTGGATGGCAAAGTCTCGCCAGCCGGGCTCGTTTTTCACCAGCTCGTAATTCCCCCAGAAGATTTCCAGGCCCTCTGGGCGAACGAAACTGATGTCAAACTCAGACGTACCGTAGGGATGGATCAGGGCAAAGATGTCAACCGCCCTAAAGCCCATCTTCAGCAGAAGCTCCACTACCCTTGCCCTCGGGGGGCATGTATCATTGCCTCTCCAACGAAGACGGACCACATTCCTACGACCTGCGTCCTGCCCGGCTGTCGGTAGGGACCATACGGTCTCCCCCCTTTGCTCTCGGAAGGCACCCAAGCCATGTCTCTCTTTCCAGAGAGATAGGTTCACCTCTCTTCCTCCAACTGTGATTGTACTCTCCCCCTTCCGTAAAGCCTCCAGGAGACGCTGTTGCAAAACGCCCTCCCTAGAGCCTGGAGACAAGGAGGACCCTTCCCCTCCAGCGGCGACACTGGCATAACTCCTGCCAGTTGTTGTCGCCGCTGGAGGGGCGACTGGAACCTGTGCCCCCTCTGGCCTAACCACCTTATCCCCTGGGCCTCCAGATCCCTGGCTGCCAGGGGGACCCGAGGTGCCCGAAGGCCCAGAAACTGCAGAGAAATGTGTACTCTTGGCGCTGTCCCTCACATCCACCACACGCTCTCGCACATCCATACCCGGATCTACCACTTTTTTTCTCGGATCATGTGGTCCATGGGTCCTGGCCTCTCCGGAGGTAGATGGTAAAGCCTCCGGATTTTTGCTTGCGTTTTTACTTTTTACTTTTTTGCCTCCGCATCACTGGAGGCGCGGGATCCGGCCTGACTTGCTCCCAGATTATGGGAGACCCCAGATTTTAGGTCCGCAGCCCCCTCCGCATCACAGGCAGCACTTGCTGCATTAGTGGCACCGCTGCCACCCTCCTTGCCGGTACCGCGACCTGCATCTGTACTGGCCTTTACTGCGCCTTTCTTACTGACCTCCTTGCCCTTGTTACCAACTAACACAGGGACAGGGGGTCTGACCAGCTGGGCCCTTTTCTCCCCAACTTCCCGCTCCAGGCCCACCACAGAGCCCGAGCCAGGGGGGTTTTTGGGGTCAGAACTCTGATCCGACTTCGCAGCCAGACCAGAGCTCCCAGGAACGAACACAAGCTTTTCCTGCAGCTTCTCTGGTTTCTTTTTCTTTTTCTTTATCTTTGTGCCTTGCTCTGGCAACTCGTCGCCAAACATGAAGCCCTCCATATGTACAGAGGCTTCCGGCTGCGGGGTCTTCTGTAGCTGCAACCTCCCTGTTCTTTCCTCCACCTCAGATTCCCCTGAGGTAGAAGGCAACGCAATTTCTTCAGGCAGCATGTCTCTGGGACTTGTAGTGCCTCTGGGCGTTGGTGCTAAGTCTTGAGAGCACACAGGCTGCTCCAGGGTCTCCTGCACATCCTCAAACAACTCTTCATCTGAGGCTTCACAATCACTTGACTCAGTTTGCTCGTGGTCACTGCACCTTGCCGCCATCTTAGCAAATCGGTCGTCATTTAATAACTTTTCCTTAAAGGGCCCGCTCTCCTCCAGGATCTTTGCCCTCACCGCTTCCCACATCTTTATGCAGTCTTTGCACTTTTTTATCGCTGACCTGGCTTCTGCCTGTTTGTCTTTAGAAGCTTTTTGCTCCAGTAACATTTTGGCGTCACGGAGCTTCCCTTTTTGTATCACCAACATTTTCCCTGCAAAGTTATAGTCGGTGATGTTCTTAGCCAGCCTGGAGGCCAGCTCAATCACGGATTCCTCCTTCTTTTTGTCACTCCACATTCCCGTGCTTACCGGTATCTGCGGCTCACCTGCTCTCCTGCGGGTCTGGCTGCGCGTAACCATCTCACTCCCGGTGCTGTCAGAAGCTGCCGTGCTGACAAACGGAGCCACGCTGCTGCAGCCACGGCCCGGACCCAGTCTCTTCTTACCTCCAACAGCTCCTGTCTTCTTGCAGGCTGCTGGCATTTCTGGCACCCGCGGCAAAGTTTTTTCTGATGTCGCCACTGCCATCACTTCCCTCCCTCCCCCCGAGTGGCCCCGAGGGGAGGAGGTGCGGGACTCCATCTCCAGAGAAGCCCAGAAAAGTGCACCTTCTCTGGGATCCAAGCTCAGCAAACCTTCCTTCTCAGACCACACCCTGGAAGTTGCAGAGCTTCACCAGCACACACCCAACTCCAGAAGCTGCACTCACTATTCTGCTGGTGGAGTCACTGTGTACATACATTACTTATCCTGTACTGCTCCTGAGTTACATCCCGTATTATACTCCAGAGCTGCCCTCACTATTCTGCTGGTGGAGTCACTGTGTACATACATTACTTATGCTGTACTGATCCTGAGTTACATCCTGTATTATACCCCAGAGCTGCACTCACTATTCTGCTGGTGGAGTCACTGTGTACATACATTACTTATCCTGTACTGACCCTGAGTTACATCCTGTAGATCTTTTATTATAAAAGTAAAAAACATAACAATAAACAGAACATAAATATCGCTCACTTGGCATAAGACAAACATAAAACCAAAACAAATCATCACTTGTGTTATCTGTACTTTGCCTTACTGCAGGACAAAGGAACAAAAGCAAAAGGTCCATCTGGTCCAAATAATATATACAGCGCACTACAGCAACCTGCACTCCAAACTACACTCACTCATCCTCACCAATACATATACACTACATACTACATATAACAATAAACCCACATGTAAGAAAACAACCATAACTCACAGGATCCAGCCTGAAATCCCAAGAAAGAAGAAAGAAAACTTGACTAATAACCGAAGCAATGATATAATAATAATGCAAACAACAACAAAAGTAATAATAATAACAATAATAAGAACAACCCAGTAACTTTTTTTTTTTTTTTTTTTTTTTATATATTTTTTCTTTTTTGCTATATTTTTTTTTTTTTTTTTTTTAATGCCCACCACCTAAAGAATAAAACCTTACATAATCCTAAACTAACCCTATACCCAGACCAAACCACCACACACCCCAAACAACCCCCTACGGTGCAGCCTGGGAGCCACGCCTGCATCCCAAGTCCGTGCTCAATGTCTATGTCCAGGACGAGCCGAGCTGCACCGCATACACACACCCTGCCCGCCGCAGCCTGAGGGCCACGCCCGCACCAACAGTCCGTGCCCAGTGTTCATTGTCCGGGACGTGTCAAGCTACGGCTGAGGCATAAATCTCCCCCCCTCCCCCCAATAAACCCCCACCCAACCTATCTATAACCCCTCACCCTATATACAAAACAAAACATATAACATCTCATATTACATAACTACAAACCAACACTACATATTAATACCCGAAAGCCTAAGGTTCAGTTACCTGCAGCCGTACATACCTGATCTTTGACCGAAAACAAAAACTCTACTAGTGTCACACTCAGCCCTCCACCAGGACTGGATATGATAAGCCGGGCACCGACCAAATAGAGAAACACTATCCCTATAGTTAATCTGTCCCTACAATGTCCCTACTCCTTCCCTAAAACTTACCCTCAGAGAAAACTGTCCCTACCTCTCCCTATTCTGTCCCTACAAGGACCCTAACAATAAGAAGACTGTCCCTAACGAAATACAAACCCTCTCCATAGGAGAGAGGCTTTAGTCGTGCCCAACCTCTCATAATCCAGAGAGCGCACCTTCACCAGGTCACCCAGGATGTTCCTATTCACCTCATCCGCGGGGAGGATTTTCTCTTCCGTCGAAACTAGACACCGTGCGTTCCAAATGTGAAACCTGACCACTAGGCTGACTAAGAATAAAGTGCACCGGTCCCTGCCACCAAGGTCCCCGAATGCCCCATAGACCCATTCCGCATACGAGAGGCGTGCCAACCTGGGCCAACCAATGGAGGCTCCCACCCGTTTGTACACCTCTGTATTAAAGGGGCACTGAAGCAGGAAATGCTCCATGCTTTCCAGTATGTTGCTGCACTCCTGGTGGGGACAACCCCTATCCACCAGTGGCCTGCTCTTCAAGTTGCCCCTTACATACAGTCTCCCGTGGAAACAGCGCCAAGTCAAGTCCCAAAACTTCAAGGGGATCCTGTCAGAATTCAATAAACGTAACCCTCCCTCCAGGTCCCGACTTGGGCAGTCCTTGAGCGCCAGGGGCTTCTGGAAATGGGTCAACAGAACCCTCTTATCGAGGAGTTTCCTCGACAGAGTTCTGATCTCCCACATCCCCAGACCCCACCGACGTATCATCTTCAGAACCACGGTAGCGTAAGCCGGGAGATGCCCGTGCGGCGTGCGAAGATCCTTCACTCGCCCTCCTGTCTCCCATTCCTGGAAGAAAGGCCGAAGCCATCCCCAACAGGAGAATACCCACGGAGGAGCCCTCTCTTGCCAGAGGTTGCCTATATTGATCTTAACAAAGGTGTTTACGAGAAACACCACGGGGTTGACCATAGATAACCCCCCTAGTCTCCTCGTGCGATATGTGACATCTCTCCTAATTAGGTTCAACCTGTTCCCCCACAACATTAGGAAGAACAGGTTGTAGACCCGGGTCCAGAGAGGTTCTGGCAAAATGCATACGCTGCCCAGGTAGATGAATAAAGGGAGCAGGTATGTTTTGATCAGGTTAACCCTTTCCCGAAGGGTCAAAGACCAACCCTTCCACTGGGCCACCTTCTGAGTGGCACCATCGAGCCTGACCACCCAATTTTGCATGGGGTAATCTCCCCGGCCAAATTTGATGCCGAGAACTTTAGCCGAGTCCTGGGGCACTGGAAGGGTGCCCGGGAGACTAAATGTAGGATCTCCCCTTCCTAACCAGAGACTTTCGCACTTATCCCAGTTGATGTCGGACCCGGATGCTTCCGAGTAGCGATCCACCTCTGCCATCACGTACTCTGCCTCCCCCCTCGAGGACACAAAGACGGTGACGTCATCAGCGTACGCTGCCACCCTGAGGGCGGCTTCCGGCACCGCCCGATCCATCCCGACCCCCGCCATAGGCCCACCATCAATCATCCTAAGGAAAGGATCAATGGCAAACACGTACAGCAAGGGGCTCAGAGGACAACCCTGACGGACGCCAGACCCAACCTCAAATGGGCGGCCGACCCAACCGTTCACTAGCGGGAAAGTCTCAGCCCCCGCGTACAATGTCTTGAGCCAATTGACAAACCCCACTGGCAGGCCATATCTCAGAAGAACAGACCAGAGGTACTCGTGATTAACCCGATCACACGCTTTGGCCTGATCCAAGGACAGCAAGTACCCCTCCCAGTGACCAGCCCTACCCTGCTCCACTGCCTCCCGGACACCGAGAACAGCACTAAAGGTGCTACGGCCTGGAACAGAGCAATGCTGGGCGCCCGAGAGGAGCCGGGGTGCAAACTTCACCAGCCGATTAAACAGCACTTTTGCCAGAACCTTCCTGTCCGTATTGAGAAGCGCTATGGGACGGCAGTTCTCAATACGGCTCGAGTCTTTACCCTTTGACAGAAGGATCAAAGCCGACCTCCTCATTGACTTTGGGAGAGTGTCCGAGGAAAGACACTCATTGAAAACCTCAGTCAAGAGGGGACTCAAGAGGTCCTTAAAGGTCTTATAGTACTCAGATGTTAAGCCATCCGGTCCTGGCGATTTTTTGAGCGCAAGCCCATCAATCGCCAGTTTAACTTCCTCTATGTTGATCTCCTCTGTCAAAACATTAAGGGAGATGTCATCCCCTGGCTCAGGAACAGCTTCAGCCAGGAAAGCCGACATCACATCTCGATCTAGATCCCTCTTTCTCAAAAGGTGCGAGTAGAAGGATCTGATGACTTCCAGAATCCCTGATCTGGACCTGTTCAGAGATCCCGTACCGTCGATCAGTCCAGTGACAACTTTACGATTCACTGACATCTTGCAGTTTCTGTAAGGGTCAGGTGAGTGGTACTTCCCGAAGTCCCTCTCAAAAACCAAAGATGCGTGCCTATTATACTGGCACCCTTTGAGCAAAGACTTCACTCTGGAGATCTCCTCGCGGCTACCTCCAGTCGAGACGAGATGTTCGAGTTTCCTCCTCAGGCCCTGATAAAGACGGTACTTACTCAGGCTCCTGAGGCTAGAGAGCTGGCGGAAGAACCTCGCCGCCCTGATCTTGAACATCTCCCACCACTCTGACTTACTGCTACAAAGATCCAGTAATGGTACCTGGCTCTGAAGAAAATCCTCAAAGGACTGTCTTATCTCTGCTTCCTCCAGGAGTGATGAATTCAGCCTCCATAAGCCTCTACCCATCCGGGGGGTCTCTGCAACATTCAGGGAAAACAAAATCAGACAGTGGTCGGAGAATTCCACCTCAACAACAGATACTGGTGAAGAGATGGCTTCCTCCTTCAAATAAAACCTATCTATTCTAGACCTGCACTCGCCTCTATAATAGGTGAAACCCGCGTGGCCTGGGGTGTGCCGGATGTGGACATCCACCAGGCGAGCTTCGCTAGCTATGCTATTAAGCGCGACGCTATCATAAGTCAGCTTGCCTAGGGAGCCTCCCCTGTCACGGGTCCTCGTGACTGCGTTAAAGTCACCCCCAAAGATCACCTGCCGACTGGTAAAAAGGTACGGCTTGATCCTCATAAAGAGATCCTTGCGGTCCCGCTTGGTTTGGGGACCGTAGATGTTGATTAGCCGAAGCTCTTGTCCCTTCATGAGAACATCCAGGATCAGGCACCTCCCTATTTCTAACTCGATAACCCGTCGGCATTCAACCGCTGCAGTAAAAAGTACCGCCACTCCGCTATATGGCTCGGCCGCAAGAGACCAGTAAGATGGACCAGACCTCCATTCCCTCCTTGCCTTATGCAGAGCTGCCAAATTTGGCAGCCTGGTCTCTTGCAAAAACAAAATGTCGGCTTCAACGCGGCCGAGAAAATCAAAGGCCGCAAATCTAGCCATATCAGACTTAATGCTGGCAACATTAATGGATGCCAGCGTCAATGGAGCGGGTGCCGCCATCATTGGTGATTGAGTTAGATGGCTTTCTTCTTCCCACCCCCCTTCTCATCAGGGTCTGAGGATGACCCCTTGCCACGTTTCTTGGACACTGAAAGGTCCATGGCAAGGGGCTCCTCAACCTCGTCCTCCTTGCCACTGGGCTCTGGGCCAGCCCTCCCCCTGGAGGTCACCAAACCCCCAGAAGAGGAAGGCTCAGCACCCCCTGTAGGCCCCACGCTTGTCCTAGGCACCCCTCCCTCCGAGGACGAGAGAGCTTGGTACCTGTTGGAGAGCCCAACAAGAGGAGAGTTTGGATTGCCTTCCTGCACCTGGCCCGTTGCAGGGGAAGATTTCCCTTCCCTTTTTTTCATTTTCTTGGAGCCCTGCTTGCGCTTTTTCTTTTGCCACTCATCCTTGCCCTCACCCACACTTTCATAGTGGGAAGAATCTGAATAAGTGGCATCCTCTTCCCTTTGGATCCTCCTGACCTCCTCATCCAGCTCCCTGTCCCCTGGAGCCTCAGCCACATGATTTGCGTCCGGAGCAGGGGCCAGCATTGACCCACCTGCCACCTGGGTTTCCACCAGCTCCCTGCCCCTTCCGCGCTTCTCTTGGCGCCTTAGCTTGGCTGCCCCAGCATGTTTGTTCTTCCTTGGCTCCTGGGCTCCATCGCCTCTGCTGGTCCCCTCCCCTGCAGAAGCAACCTCACGGCTCTCCTCCGCTGGGGCCGTGACTGCATTGGCGAAAGAGCGCGGACAGCGACTGAATGGGTGACCGAGGTCACCACACAGGTGACACCTAATCTCTGTACAAGATGCCGCAAGATGACCCACCTCGCCACACAGAGCGCACTTGATGACGTTACAGGCTGCACTCAAATGTGTGGGGTCGCCGCACTTGTGACAGAGCTTCGGCTGCCCCTGGTAGAAGGCCAAGATACGATCCCTGCCAAGGAAGGCCGCGGATGGTATGTGGGCCACCGAATTCCCTGAACGCCTAAGTTTCACCATAAACGTCCAGGCTCCGGACCAGATGCCGTGTTCGTCCCGGTTCTTATTGGGCATATCCACCACCTCTCCGTACCGACTTATCCAAGTCATGATGTCGTAACAAGAGAGGGACTCGTTACGAGTCAAAACGGTCACTCTCTTGACTCCAGTCTGGCGGGTTACCACTTGTGCAGCGAAACCGCGCCAGCCGGGCTCGTCCTTCATCAGCTCATAATTCCCCCAGAAGAGCTCCAGGCCCTCCGGGCGAGCAAAGCTGATGTCGAACTGAGACGTGCCGTAAGGATGGATCAGGGCATAGATGTCATTTGCCCTGAAACCCATCTTCAGCAGAAGCTCCACCACCTTACTCCTGGATGGGCACGCGTCATTGCCTCTCCACTGAAGACGAGCCACATTCCTACGGCCAATGTCCTGCCCGGTTGTCGGCAGGGACCAGACGGTCTCCCCCCTTTGTTCTCGGAAGGCACCAAGATCATGTCTCTCCACCCAGAGAGACAAATCCACAACTCTGCCCCCTACATTCATTGAGCTCTCCCCCCTCCTCAAGGCCTCCAGGAGGCGCTGTTGCAAAACGCCGTCTCCAGAGCCCAAAGACGAGGACGCATCCCCCCTCCCTCCAGCGGCGACACTGGCATAACTTCTACCAGATGTTGTCGCCGCTGGAGGGGCGACTGGATCCTGACCCACCCCCTGACTACTACCCGAAGCCCCACCCTCCTGTACAGCCGATGTCATACCTCCTGGGGGATTGGGGGCATCCGGAGCTCCCGAAGCCTCCGCGGGAGCGGAAGCGGGAGCAGGGGCATCGGTAGCACTAACGGTTGTCCCATTCACATCATTCAGACATTTCTTCCCTTTTGTTGGACCAGGACCTGCTTCACCTTTTTCCTTAATGCTACACTTTCCAGCTGGATGAGGCTGGAGACCAGCACTGAAAGAGTTAGCCTTAAGTCCAACATTATGCTCTGTAGGAGCTGTTCCTGCAGCTCTAGCGCCGTCCATTTTCCCGGCCATTCTGGGACTTGCAGTTCTTTTTACCTGCTTATTTGTTATGATGTTACCATCATGATGGGTGGGAGGATGGGCAGACTTGGCCACCACCCACTGCGCCCCCTCTACACCTGACAGGCGTTTTAGGGACACAGGAGGGACGGCCAAGCCGCCACTGGTGGAACCTGATGCCGGACTGCCCCCCCCTCCCACTGGGGGGTAACCATCAGCACCTGCACCTCCGGATTGGCCGCGACCCCTCATTCCATCTTTCCCACGGACCTTCTCTGCCTCCTTATCGCCTCCATTCCCACTACTAGCACAAGCAGAAATGGAGTTTTGGGCCGCATTAACCCTCTCTTCCCCAGTCCCCTGCACCGGACCCACTGCAGAGCCCGGGACTAGGGGTATACCAGGGCTAGCACCCCGATCTGACTTTGCAGCCGGACCGGAGTGCTTGGTGACATACACAAACCTCTCCTGCACGGTGGTCTTCATCTTTTTTCCTCTTTTCTTTTTGCCCACAGATGTTCCTTCAGGCATGTCGTCACCAAAATACATGTTCTGCATTCTTTCGGGGGACTCCTGCAGCATGATTTGCTGCATGATGAGGGCCCCCTCACCGCTGCTGCTGTCGCTGTCGTCGTCCGCGTCCTCAGCACTGGACTCCCCTGATGTGGGGGGCAGGCTAACCTGCTCAGCAGGAATGCTGCTCCCTGCAGTTCCCCTCTGCTGTAGGGACGGCTGCTCCCCAGAGCATAGTGGCATCCCATCCTGCGCGTCCTCCGATTCGTCTGAGCTGCTATCACTGCTTGCGTGCGCCATTCCGGAGAATCGCTCGTCGTTTAAGAGCTTTTCTTTAAACGGGCCACTGGCTTGGAGTATCCTGTATCTCTCCTCCTTGTAAAAGTCCACAGCCTCCTTGCAGGATTTAACTCTTTCTGCTGCTGTAATCTTTTTTCTTCCCCGTGGGGCTTTATCTAGGTCGCTGAGGGCAGTCTGCAGTTCCCTGCGGTGTTTCTGCAGCTGCCTACCAACCTCCTTAAAGTCTTTTATATTGGTGGCTACCCGAGACGCCATGGCAGTCACAGCCTCACCCCTCTTGCGCTCTCCCCAGCTGGCACTTGCAGGTGCTTTTGCAGCACTCACCTTGCCTTTGGTTTGGCTTCTGGTCTTCCTGTGCTCCATGTCCTCTCGGGGAGTCTGGGTGACACTGCTTGCACCCCGACTGGATCCTCTCCCCTCCTGGGGTTCATTCCTCCCCCCTCCCGACCGAAGCCGGGGGGGGGGGGGGAAGCGCGGCACTCCATGGAAAATGTAGCCCAGAAACGTGCACTTGTTCCTGGGCTCTCAGCAAGGTCTCCACCCAAGAAACAGACCACACCCTGGAACCAGCAGAGCTCTCCAACACACAGCCTTACTCCAGAGATGCACTCACTATTCTGCTGGTGGGGTCACTGTGTACATTACTTATCCTGTACTGCTCCTGAGTTACATCCTGTATTATACTCCAGAGCTGCACTCACTATTCTCTTGGTGGAGTCACTGTGTACATACATTACTTATCCTGTACTGCTCCTGAGTTACATCCTGTATTATACTCCAGAGCTGCACTCACTATTCTGCTGGTGGGGTCACTGTGTACATTACTTATCCTGTACTGCTCCTGAGTTACATCCTGTATTATACTCCAGAGCTGCACTCACTATTCTGCTGGTGGAGTCACTGTATACATACATTACTTATCCTGTACTGCCCCTGAGTTACATCCTGTATTATACTCCAGAGCTGCACTCACTATTCTGCTGGTGAAGTCATTGTGTACATACATTACTTATCCCTCACTGACCCTAAGTTACATCCTGTATTATACTCCAGAGCTGCACTCACTATTCTGCTGGTGGAGTCACTGTGTACATACATTACTTATCCTGTACTGCTCCTGAGTTACATCTGGTATTATACCCCAGAGCTGCACTCACTATTCTGCTGGTGGAGTCACTGTGTACATACATTATTTATCCTGTACTGACCCTGAGTTACATCCTGTATTATACTCCAGAGCTGCACTCATTATTCTGCTGGTGGAGTCACTGTGTACATACATTACTTATCCTGTACTGCTCCTGAGTTACATCCTGTATTATACTCCAGAGCTGCACTCACTATTCTGCTGGTGGAGTCACTGTGTACATACATTACTTATCCTGTACTGCTCCTGAGTTACATCCTGTATTATCCTCCAGAGCTGTACTCACTATTCTGCTGGTGGAGTCACTGTGTAAATACATTACTTATCCTGTACTGATCCTGGGTTACATCCTGTATTATACTCCAGAGCTGCACTCACTATTCTGCTGGTGGAGTCACTAAATGGAGGCAGAGTGCATTGGAGATCTGTTCCAAGCGATCGCCTCCAGGCAGTTCAGAATTGCGCAGCTTCTGATTTCACGGGCTGATAGTTGTTTGGTCTTTAGGTAAGCTGAAAACCAAGTGAGTGACAACTGGGAGGTTGGTCACTCAGTTCCCTGTTGTTGGCCACTTTTGCATGTGACTATTCCTGTAAATTGCCAATTCCTGCGCCTGTTCAGGTAACAATCGCCTGTGTGATGGCACCTCTAGTCTCAGCACAACCGCTTTAGTATTGAGTGTAGCGTTATGTTTCGCTCATCTCTGCTTTCTCGCAGGTCCTGTGGTGGCCGGCGTGGTGGGCGTGACGATGCCGAGGTACTGTCTTTTTGGGGATACGGTTAACACTGCGTCACGGATGGAAAGCAACAGTTTACGTAGGTACATTTAGCGCGGCACATTCTCCGTTATGTGTGGTCAGCTGTATGTATTTGTATATATCCACAGCACTGGTATCTGCATATTGGGTGACACTGTTATATATGCGCTATATGGGGCTACTATGTGAGCCCTGTGTAATACTGTAATTGTGTACTGTATATCAGTCTATTGTGAGCATTGTACGGTAGTATTACGTAAGACTTGTATGGTAGTATTATGTGAGCATTGTGCGGTACTATTATGTAAGACTTGTATGGTAGTATTATGTGTGCACTGTATGGTAGTATTATGTGTGCACTGTGCGGTACTATTATGTGAGACTTGTATGGTAGTATTATGTGTGCACTGTATGGTAGTATTATGTGTGCACTGTGCGGTACTATTATGTGAGACTTGTATGGTAGTATTATGTGTGCACTGTATGGTAGTATTATGTGTGCACTGTATGGCAGGTATGTAGGCACTACACTGTGTATTAGTTAGTATACATTAGTCTAAGACACGACATGCTGTGATTGTCCAGTGCTGCCCCCATAAGCTGCGCTGGCCAGTCAGAGCAGCGAGTCGTGTCTTAGACTACATACTATGCGCAGCGTACATCAGGTAGTCAGGCAGGCGGAGCGGCCATCTTTGTTTCTTCAGGCTCGGAGGCTCACTTTAACCAGATCTTTTGACTCTTTATAATGCGTCTGTCTTCTGTCCTCCACAGCTCTGAGGATTCACATCTCTGAGACCACGGCCGACGCTCTGGAGCTGATCGGGGGATATGTGATATCAGAAAGAGGATGGATCCAAGTGAAGGTTAGAGTTACCTTGTTCTCTGCACTCCAGTCACACCCAGAGCTGCCTTCGGAGATCTGCAGGCTGCCATTAGAACTGTCTATCCCTATGGGCACTGGCTTAGCAATAGGGATCGCAGGGGTCACAGTTGGGACCCACCCCCTAGGCCCCCCTCACTACTTACTGTATGTCGCTGCGAGGCTCAGTGCACTGTAACATCTGATTCACACACAGCGCTGCGCACACTCACACGCTGCCTTGTTGCTCGACTCCAGCGGCTGCAGCGATAGACACTTATCAACGTGCCGCCCGTCGCTCGGTTCTGTTAGTGCAGCACAACTCCTCCTTCTGCTGATGTCACAAAGTGAACAGGAAAAGGGAGGAGTCATACTATGTCCAGATCCAGGGGTGTACGTATTAGGGGTGCAGAGGGTGTGGTTGCACCTGGCCCAGGAGCCCTAGGGGGCCCATAAAGTCTCTCTTCCCCATATTGCAAACCAATACTATCAAAGAAGCTTTATAGTTAGGGGCCCAGTTCCTGATTTTGCCCTGGGGCCCCACAGCATCAAGTCAGATCTCTGATCCCTGCAGATCAGCTGATTTCAAGCACCGCTATGGTCAGCCGAGGAAGTAGAAAGCGCTGACCACAGTGTAGTGGACCAGGACGGTACTGCAGCGCACCTCCTATTAAATTCAATGGAAACTGCGCCTCCAAAAGCAACCCAAACCGCTGCACTGGGGTCAGCACTTTCTACTTCCTGATTGCAGTGACAACAGCGTCGAGAATCAGCTGATCAGCGGGGATTCGAGGGGTGGGTCCCTGTTAGTCATCAATACAAAACTAAAAAAAAAGTTCTGAAATACCCCTTTACAGCTGCGCAGGAGAGCTGTATTACTTTAAAAGGGCACAGAGGGGCTCTATTTATAGGGGCAAAGGGGTATTTATGTCTTAAAAGGGGTTGTCAAAGTTAAATTTAAAAAAATCCTACCTCCCATGTATAAAAATAATATACAGTCGTATACTCGCCCCTTTGAGTTCCCCACAACTGCAGCGCCACATACTCAGGTCTCCCCTATGATGCTGTATTGACAGCCTGCAGTCAGCCTGCGTTGGGGACCTCCTGCAATCCAGTCGGTAGCTTTCTCCGCTAAGCCATCCAGCCCTCAGACCGTTCTCCTGCTGAGCCTTAGCCTTGTTCCTGTGTTCCTGATCCAGTCCTTGTTTTGGCTACACCCTATTTGCTAATTGGACATTGTATAATAGCCCAGCCCTTCCTCCAGTATCTTGTATGATTATTGTGCTCCACTGCCTTGATCAAGCTTCATCTCCTAAACCTGCTCCTCTCCTCCAAACTGTGACTACCTGTTGACGACCCCTGGCTCTCCTCCCAACAATGCTACCCATCTGCTCCATTTGTACTGCAAACTATGACTACCTGTTGATGACCTCTGGTTTTCTCCTGATTACTCTCCAGTCCCTCATGGCTACTACACTCGCGGCTCCAGTCTAGCACCTGAAACGCTGTAGCCTGTGTACAGGACATTACATGCTGCTGCAGCCAATCATACACCTCATTGTTCAAGCATTGACATATGTGATTGGCTGCAGCAGACTATGACATCCCATAAAAAGGCCAACTGCAGCCTATCAACACCGTTCTGGCAGAGTGAATGGAGCTGCTGCGGGCAGCTGGGAGAGGAGAGTATAGGATTCTTTACGGAGTTACGAGGAGGATCAGGTTGCTAAAAGAGCTTTGAAGGCAGCTCTGGATGTAACCAGAGTATAAGATATGATGGAACTGTAATTCCAATGTTACCTTCATTATCTGGAGATTTACATCAGTATTAGAAAAAATGGTCGCAATTTCACTGGTAAATCTGGAATTATATTCTGTGTTTTTAGGAGTAAGTGATAATGTATTTTAGGGAAAAGGAAGGCAGAGGACTTTCTGGCTGAGGGGCAGAGACAGCTTCAAGATGCCCCTACCAGACTTTCCAGCTCATATAGAAGATCCTCCATATGGGTCACATGAGGTATGTGATCCCAGGTATACTATCATTATATACAGGGAGATGTATGACTTATACCAGCTGTACATATATATAATTATATACAGGCGATAGCCAGGTTATACCAGCATGCTCCACATCACTATATACAGGATGTATAACTTATACCAGCTGCACATATATAATTATATACAGGAGATACCCAGGTTATACCAGCATGCTCGATATCACTATATACAGGAGATGTATATCCTATACCAGCTGCACATATATAATTATATACATGTGATATCCAGGTTATACAAGCATGCTCCATATCATTATATACAAAGGGATGTATAACTTATATTAGCTGTACATATATAATTATGTACAGGAGATACCCAGATTATACCAGCATGCTCCCTATCACTCTATGTAGGAGAGGTATAACTTACACCAGCTGTACATATATAATTATATGCAGGAGATACCCAGGTTATACCAGCATGCTCCATATCACTATAAACAGGATGTATAACGTATACCAGCTGTACATATATAATTATATACAGGGGATACCCAGGTTATACCAGCGTGCTCCATATCACTATATGCAGGAGATGCATAACTTATACCAGCTGTACATATATAATTATATACAGGAGATACCCAGGTTATATCAGCATGCTCCATATCACTATAAACAGGATGTATAACGTATACCAGCTGTATATAATATACAGGGGATGCCCAAGTTATACCAGCATGCTCCATATCACTATATACAGGGGATGTATAACTTATACCAGCTGTACATATATAATTATATACAGGAGATACCCAGGTTATACCAGCGTGCTCCATATCACTATATACAGGAGATGTATATCCTATACCAGCTGCACATATATAATTATATACATGTGATATCCAGGTTATACAAGCATGCTCCATATCATTATATACAAAGAGATGTATAACTTATATTAGCTGTACATATATAATTATGTACAGGAGATACCCAGATTATACCAGCATGCTCCATATCACTCTATGTAGGAGAGGTATAACTTACACCAGCTGTACATATATAATTATATGCAGGAGATACCCAGGTTATACCAGCATGCTCCATATCACTATAAACAGGATGTATAACGTATACCAGCTGTACATATATAATTATATACAGGGGATACCCAGGTTATACCAGCATGCTCCATATCACTATATACAGGGGATGTATAACGTATACCAGCTGTACATATATAATTATATACAGGAGATACCCAGGTTATACCAGCATGCTCCATATCACTATATGCAGGAGATGCATAACTTATACCAGCTGTACATATATAATTATATACAGGAGATACCCAGGTTATATCAGCATGCTCCATATCACTATAAACAGGATGTATAACGTATACCAGCTGTATATAATATACAGGGGATGCCCAAGTTATACCAGCATGCTCCATATCA
Organism: Eleutherodactylus coqui; assembly: GCF_035609145.1. NCBI lineage: Eukaryota > Metazoa > Chordata > Amphibia > Anura > Eleutherodactylidae > Eleutherodactylus > Eleutherodactylus coqui. Next base: position 295,965,511 of record NC_089840.1, on the reverse strand, counting down.
CTATATACAGGGGATGTATAACTTATACCAGCTGTACATATATAATTATATACAGGAGATACCCAGGTTATACCAGCGTGCTCCATATCACTATATACAGGATGTATAACGTATACCAGCTGTACATATATAATTATATACAGGAGATACCCAGGTTATACCAGCATGCTCCATATCACTATATACAGGATGTATAACGTATACCAGCTGTACATATATAATTATATGCAGGAGATACCCAGATTATACCAGGATGCTCCATATCACTCTATGTAGGAGAGGTATAACTTACACCAGCTGTACATATATAATTATATGCAGGAGATACCCAGGTTATACCAGCATGCTCCATATCACTATAAACAGGATGTATAACGTATACCAGCTGTACATATATAATTATATACAGGGGATACCCAGGTTATACCAGCATGCTCCATATCACTATATACAGGGGATGTATAACGTATACCAGCTGTACATATATAATTATATACAGGAGATACCCACGTTATACCAGCATGCTCCATATCACTATATGCAGGAGATGCATAACTTATACCAGCTGTACATATATAATTATATACAGGAGATACCCAGGTTATACCAGCATGCTCCATATCACTATAAACAGGATGTATAACGTATACCAGCTGTACATATATAATTATATACAGGGGATACCCAGGTTATACCAGCATGCTCCATATCACTATATACAGGGGATGTATAACTTATACCGGCTGTACATATATAATTATATACAGGACATACCCAGGTTATACCAGCGTGCTCCATATCACTATATACAGGATGTATAACGTATACCAGCTGCACATATATAATTATATACAGGAGATACCCAGGTTATACCAGCATGCTCCATATCACTATATACAGGAGATGCATAACTTATACCAGCTGTACATATATAATTATATACAGGAGATACCCAGGTTATACCAGCATGCTCCATATCACTATAAACAGGATGTATAACGTATACCAGCTGTACATATATAATTATATACAGGGGATACCCAGGTTATACCAGCATGCTCCATATCACTATATACAGGGGATGTATAACGTATACCAGCTGTACATATATAATTATATACAGGAGATACCCAGGTTATACCAGCATGCTCCATATCACTATATGCAGGAGATGCATAACTTATACCAGCTGTACATATATAATTATATACAGGAGATACCCAGGTTATATCAGCATGCTCCATATCACTATAAACAGGATGTATAACGTATACCAGCTGTATATAATATACAGGGGATGCCCAAGTTATACCAGCATGCTCCATATCACTATATACAGGGGATGTATAACTTATACCGGCTGTACATATATAATTATATACAGGACATACCCAGGTTATACCAGCGTGCTCCATATCACTATATACAGGATGTATAACGTATACCAGCTGTACATATATAATTATATACAGGAGATACCCAGGTTATACCAGCATGCTCCATATCACTATATACAGGATGTATAACATATACCAGCTGTACATATATAATTATATACAGGAGATACCCAGGTTATACCAGCATGCTCCATATCACTATATACAGGAGATGCATAACTTATACCAGCTGTACATATATAATTATATACAGGAGATACCCAGGTTATACCAGCATGCTCCATATCACTATAAACAGGATGTATAATGTATACCAGCTGTACATATATAATTATATACAGGGGATACCCAGGTTATACCAGCATGCTCCATATCACTATATACAGGGGATGTATAACGTATGCCAGCTGTACATATAAAATTATATACTGGAGATACCCAGGTTATACCAGCATGCTCCATATCACTATATACAGGAGATGCATAACTTATACCAGCTGTACATATATAATTATATACAGGAGATACCCAGGTTATACCAGCATGCTCCATATCACTATAAACAGGATGTATAATGTATACCAGCTGTACATATATAATTATATACAGGGGATACCCAGGTTATACCAGCATGCTCCATATCACTATATACAGGGGATGTATAACGTATACCAGCTGTACATATAAAATTATATACTGGAGATACCCAGGTTATACCAGCATGCTGCATATCACTATATACAGGAGATGCATAACTTATACCAGCTGTACATATATAATTATATACTGGAGATACCCAGGTTATACCAGCATGCTCCATATCACTATATACAGGATGTATAACGTATACCAGCTGTACATATATAATTATATACAGGAGATACCCAGGTTATACCAGCATGCTCCATATCACTATATACAGGAGATGCATAACTTATACCAGCTGTACATATATAATTATATACAGGAGATGCCCAGGTTATACCAGCATGCTCCATATCACTATATACAGGAGATGTATAACTTATACCAGATGTACATATATAATTATATACAGGAGATACCCAAGTTATACCAGCATGCTCCATATCACTATATACAGGAGATGAATAACTTATACCAGCTGTACATATATAATTATATACAGGAGATACCCAGGTTATACCAGCATGCTCCATATCACTATATACAGGAGATGTATAACTTATACTAGCTGTACATATATAATTATATACAGGGGATACCCAGGTTATACCAGGATGCTCCATATCACTATATACAGGAGATGTATAGCTTATACCAGCTGTACATGTATAATTATATACAGGGGATACCCAGATTATACCAGCATGCCCCATATCACTATATACAGGAGATGTATAACTTATACCAGCTGTACATATATAATTATATACAGGAGATACCCAGGTTATACCAGCATGCTCCATATCACTATATACAGGAGATGTATAGCTTATACCAGCTGTACATATATAATTATATACAGGGGATACCCAGGTTATACCAGCATGCTCCATATCACTATATACAGGGGATTTATAACTTATACCAGCTGTACATATATAATTATATACAGGAGATACCCAGGTTATACCAGCGTGCTCCATATCACTATATACAGGAGATGTATAACTTATACCAACTGTACATATATAATTATATACAGGAGATACCCAGGTTATACCAGCATGCTCCATATCACTATATACACTATATGGACAAAAGTATTTGGACACTGCAGAAAATCAGCAAATATGCAAATTCTGAGTTTGCCGCACGGTATGCTGGGAAGGGCATGGGTAACATAAAAAGCTGCTCCTTTTGTAATAACTATTCATTCATCCAATTGAGTGATGGGTACGACCGCGCCACCCATGCCCATCCTCACAGCTATCTCTTCTCACAGCCTTGTACGAGGAATGGCAGCTATTCCTGCCCAGACGTACAGAGAACTTGTGGAGAGTCTGCTTCGATGTGCGACCGCTGCGATACAAGCAGATGGAGGGCCGACACCTTACTAAGTAGAAGAGTAAAGCACATGCAGCGTCCAAATACTCGTGTCCATATAGTTTACATTGTATCGCCTCTATATGGGCTCCGGCACACTTACGTTTTTCTTGCACGTTTTTTTCACACGGTTGTCAATGGGACTTTCTAATGTTAAAAACCATCACATGTTTGCGCTTCGCGATTTTTGTGTGATGTGTTTTTAAGATTAGAAAGTCCCATTGACAATGGCGTGAAAAAACCGCCCGTGTGACTAAGCCCTTACTGCTATAATGTATCAGTCTGTTTCCTTTCATTGCAGGTAGAAGAGGAAAGTGTGCATTGAATAAAGACTTCGGGAACTGATATCTAATGTCCAGTTGGTGATGATCCCCTTTTCCGGATTCCCCCTTTCTGTAGCCTCCTAGTAATGTGCGGATCGGATGCTGTAGGTTCACCAAAAATAGTGTATTTCTCCCATAATGGCTGACCCCTGACAGCGTCCTTGTGGCCCGCATGGCCGTATGAACTGTGCCGCTTTTCTACACGTATGAGGCTGTATGAGCAGCGACGTTCTAGAATATTCTAACGCTCGCGTTTATCAGTTCATAGCGATGTTCTCGCTATTTTTGGTTAAAGCAGAGGCTTTCTGACTTTCCTTCCTTTATTCGCTGCCGACGTCCGTCAGAGGGCGTAAATGATCGCAGTTCCCCCTTGTGTACAGATATCGGGGGCCACGACTGCTTGAAGGAAATCTGAAAGTCGTGCTGCCGGTAATATTTCAAGACATATTTAATAAACAGGATCTCTGCTTGCTGTCATTGTATAGGTGGGGATGAGAATGGAACCTGTCATGCGATGCTCTACCAGGTTGCCGGCTTCCTATAGTTTAGTCAGGGCTTATGGCCATATTGTGGATCTGTGCTGTATGAATCTATAGGACAGCTCCTATATCGGTAGCTTGTACTTGAGGGGGCTGATACAATGGGAGATACTGTAGCTGGCACTTAAGGGGTCACCTGTGTCTGACACCTAAGAGACATTTGTGGTTGGCATTGTGGATGCACTTACAGCAGGCCTCCCAACTGCCCTGGAATCCTGCGGGACAGTTCTGGATTTGGGACGTTGCCCCACAATCCCAGGTGGCATGTCCTTTCCCTCACTTAGTGTTTAGTCCCAGTCCATCAGTAGCCGCCGCTGCTGTAATCCGTATCACCCCTGACACTGCTCTACAGAAGTGTGCCCCACTATTTCCAAGTGTGGAACTTTTAAATGCCCCCCTTTTAACTGGTTGTACCAGGGAAGCCTTTTATACCCATACCAGCCATGCCAGTCAGATTCCCCACTGGTCCAGCCCCGGAAGCCCCTGCACACAGACGGTGGGTGGAGAGGTCAGGGGTGACACTGACTACAGCAGCGGCAGTTATTGCTGCAGTGGAGCTACACACCAAGTGCGTCTAATGCTTGTTGAGTTGCGGCCCAGCTGGAGATACACATCAATATTACTACTGGGGCCACTAATGGGGTTACTGTTATTACTGGGGCCATTAAGGGGGTCACTATTACTATTGAAGCCACTAAAGGGGTCTTTATGATGATGCAAATATGTGTTGGGTATTTTGTGTATTGTCATTTTCACTTCTTGTAAAACTAGTGTTTTTTTGCAGGGGGGGGCACCATTTCACACTTCCCCCTTTAGGCGGTGTAAGGGCTTGGGAAGAAAGCTATCCCTGGTAGAAAGCTATCCTCTGTCTCCATCCCCCACGCTGGGACTGCAGCCTCTCTGCACCGCTGTGTATACTGACTCCTCCCCTGAGCTCCGGACAGCGCCTTCTCACGGAGGGGAGTCCGTATACACGGCAGTTCTTAGAGGCTGCAGACAGGGAGACAGAGGATACGCTGCTGATATACACTGGGGCTACTTCCCCAGATGAAAGATTAGCAACCGTTTCAGACAATTCTTTACACTGTATAAAATCGAGGGGCCCTGACGTCTATGCCCCTTGGGCCACTATTACCGATTAATGTAACTCCATTTCAATCACTATTACTGTGAGGAGGTCACTGAGGGGCACTATTACTGTGAGGAGGTCACTGAGGGGCACTATTACTGTGAGGAGGTCACTGAGGGACACTATTACTGTGAGGAGGTCACTGAGGGACACTATTACTGTGAGGGGTCACTGAGGTGCACTATTACTGTGAGGAAGTCACTGAGGGGCACTATTACTGTGAGGGGGTCACGGAGGTGCACTATTACTGTGAGGAAGTCACTGAGGGGCACTATTACTGTGAGGAGGTCACTGAAGGGCACTATTACTGTGAGGAGGTCACTGAGGGGCACTATTACTGTGAGGAGGTCACTGAGGGGCACTATTACTGTGAGGAGGTCACTGAAGGACACTATTACTGTGAGGGGGTCACTGAAGGGCACTATTACTGTGAGGAGGTCACTGAGGGACACTATTACTGTGAGGAGATCACTGAGGTGCACTATTACTGTAAGGAGGTCACTGAGGGACACTATTACTGTAAGGAGGTCACTGAGGGGCACTATTACTGTGAGGGGGTCACTGAAGGGCACTATTACTGTGAGGAGGTCACTGAGGAGCACTATTACTGTAAGGAGGTCACTGAGGGACACTATTACTGTGAGAAGGTCACTGAGGGACACTATTACTGTGAGGAGGTCACTGAGGTGCACTATTACTGTGAGGAGGTCACTGAGGGGCACTATTACTGTGAGGGGATCACTGAGGGGCACTATTACTGTGAGGAGATCACTGAGGGACACTATTACTGTGAGGGGGTCACTGTGGGGCACTATTACTGTGAGGGGGTCACTGAGGGACACTATTACTGTGAAGGAGTCACTGAGGGACACTATTACTGTGAGGAGATCACTGAGGGGCGCTATTACTGTGAAGGAGTCACTGAGGGACACTATTACTGTGAGGAGATCACTGAAGGGCGTTATTACTGTGAGGGAGTCACAGAGGGACACTATTACTGTGAGGGAGTCACTGAGGGACACTATTACTGTGAGGGGGTCACTGAGGGGCAATATTACTGTGAGGAGGTCACTGAGGGGCACTATTACTGTGAGGAGGTCACTGAGGGGCACTATTATTGTTAGGTGGTCACTGAGGGGCACTATTACTGTGAGGGAGTCACTGAGAGGCGCTATTACTATGAGGAGGTCACTAAGGAGCACTATTACTGTAAGGGGATCACTGAGAAGCACTATTACTGTGAAGGAGTCACTGAAGGGCACTATTACTGTGAAGGAGTCACCGAAGGGCACTATGACTGTGAAGGAGCTACTTAAGGGCACTATTACTATGAGGGGGTCACTGAGAAGCACTATTACTGTGAAGGAGTCACTGAAGGGCACTATTACTGTGAAGGAGTTACTGAGGGGCACTATTACTGTGAAGGAGTCACTGAGGGGCACTATTACTTTGAGGAGGTCACTGAGGGGCACTATTACTGTGAGGAGGTCACTGGAGGGCACTATTACTGTGAGGGGATCACTGAGAGGCACTATTACTGTGAAGGAGTCACTGAAGGGCACTATTACTGTGAGGGAGTCACTGAGGGACACTATTACTGTGAAGGAGTCACTGAGGGCACTATTACTGTGAGGGAGTCACTGAAGGGCACTATTACTGTGAAGGAGTCACTGAGGGCACTATTACTGTGAGGGGCTCACTGAGGGGCACTATTATGGGTTACAGAGGGCGTGGCTTTTCATTAAAATTTACCCCAGCACACTTGTCGCGCTGCTGCAGTTGTCCCTCTTTTTGTTGTTCACAGGTTGGGAGGTGTGCTTATGGCATGAGTACAGTATGGTAGGCACTTGTGTGGGAATCTGCGCCTATCATTTATTATGGAGTATGTAGAGTAGGCACTTGTAGGGGCATCAGTTGTAGGTGCTCATATGAACATTTATGGCTTCTACTTATAGTGGCACCTATGTATATATATATTTATATGGACCAGGGCAGCTGGCATATTCTTATGAGGGAGTCTTTAGTTTGCTCTTCTTGGGAACTTTGAGGCTACTCAAAGTTGTTGCATTGTGGGGTCTCGAATGTAGAAGGAGTTTGTAAATTCCATTCAGAGACTGTTAAATGTGTTGTGAGAGTCACCGGCCATAGTCAAATGTCCCACCAGGGGATCCTACTGGGCAGAAACTATGGCACTGTGCCAGGGTCTGGCCACCACAAGGCCCTTGGGGTTCAGCGGAGAATGACCTATCTTGTTTGTTACTACTTTGAAGCTCCTGCCTCCCATTGCAAAATCTCTACCAGGACCCCCAACTACCAGGGGTCATTTATAATACCAGTGTCATCCTTTGTAATAGAGGGCCCCTCGGGCATCATGGCTACTACTTCTATATCCACTGTAGCGATGCCCCTACGATTGTACTCCCTCATAAGAATATGCCAGCTGCAAAGGTCCATATAAATATATATACATAGGTGCCACTATAAGTGGAAGCCATTAATGCTCATATGAGCACCTACAACTGATGCCCCTATAAGTGCCTACCCTACATACGTAGACATGCAGATCACGTGACTTGCAGGGTGGCAATCATTTCCTGTGCTGGGTACACTTGGGCATAAATATCATGTTTTGCATTAAATGTGCACAGACCAAAATTGAAACTTTTTGAATTTTTACACCAAGCCTGAACTCTTTAAAAAAGTGGGTGGAGCCTAGCATTATAAGGTGTGGCTTCTCACATTTACTATAATTTATACCAGATAACTGGTTCATTCTGGCACATGAAGGTGCCGCCAAATGTGACTAATGTATTAACCTCTTCCCACCCAAAGATGTAAGTTTATATCCTGGCTGAGAAGGGGTTCCCGCAAATGGATGTAAGATTATGTCCCATGGATTGAATTTGCACACTCTGCAGGAGGAGCTAGCTGGGACTAAGAGCGGGCCTCCAGCCATTAACCCCTTACATGCCGCAATGATAGTTGGTTGTCTCATGTAGAGGGATCACAGAGGGAGGGTGCACCCCCTGTAATGTCATCGGTCCTACGCCAAGTAATTGATGAGGACCAATGCAGTACCATGGTAACCAGATGCCAAATAATGCCGCTTGGGTCTGCCATGGCCTATGATCACTATTATTAGTGATAATTCATTGCATTACAGAAGTACTACAGTAGATCATATGAGCAATCATAGCATTACAGGTTCAAGTCCCCTACAGAGACATAAAAAATGTAAAAAAAATTAAATAAAAAAAAAGTAAAAAAATACATATGAAAAACCTTTTTTGCGCACTTTCACGTCTTTGTTTAATAAGTTTTTTATTAATGTAAAATCCCACATTTGGTATGGTTGTATCCGTAACCACCCGTACAATAAACTGAACCCACTGCTTATCCCACACAGCAAACACTATCAAAAAGGAAAAAAATAGAGTCAAAGGCTTTTCTTGTTCATCTGCCTCCAAGTGATCAAAAAATGTATCATAAAACGGTACCAATAAAAAAAAAGCCCTCGCAGAGCTCCGTGGATGGAAAAATAAGTCACTTTGAATGCAGTGATGCAAATATATATATATATTAAAAATAGGGGGTTTTATTGTGAAAACTAAAAAAACATAACTTTCGATAATCTTATGAACCCTCCTAAAAATGGTGCAACATTAATGCTGTATAGAAAACCCACAAAAACAAGGACAGAATTGAGGTGTTTTTTCCGTAAAACATTTATTACCCCCCAAAATGGTGCCAATAAAAGCTGCAGCTCGTACGGCCGACAGGAAAAGAAGGTTATGGCTTTTGAAAAGGGGAGATGAAAATCCCCCCAAATTGCTGCAACCTTAGGGCCAAAATAGGTTGCGTCACTAAGGGGTTAAGATATGCTGGTCTCAGTAAATGTGCGCCACTATAGCTGAAGGCCGCTTTACACACAACGATTGTGGTTTAAAAAAGTATTTTGAGCGATTTTTGTGCGATAATCGTTGTGTTCTCTTTACAGCACAAGATGGTCGCTCAAACGTTGAGATATCACCTTGCACTCTGAGCGGAGGATGCAGGAGACAAGCGGGGCTGCTTGTCATCTGCATCCAGCTGTTCCCCGCTGGGAGTGGGGTATGAAGAATACAGCTGGAGCGCTGTGTTCTTCATACCCCGCCTGTCATCAGGGAGCGGGATGAAACAATAGTATCAGCTGTATCCGCTGTGAACTCCTGATAGCTGATCGCTGCGCGCTGACAGACAATGATGAGCGACGGCGTAACGAACAGTGTACGATGTCAGTGCAGCTACACACAGCGATTATCGCCCAAAAGACGGCTTTGATCGTTGCATCTAAAAGGGCCTTAAGTGTGACAGTTTTACATGCCCCCTTTCTTTAACGGTTGTACCAGTGAAGCCTTTTATACTCCCTCCAGCCTTGCCAGTCAGATCCGCCTGCGGCACTCATGCGCCGTCCACGCAGACTCCAATGCGGAGTCCAGGGATTGGCTGAGCAGTTCAGCTACACATCAGCTGAAAGCAGCGGCCTGGCGGTTCTGGGCCAGGAGGCCATTTAATGGGTGAGTACACGGGCTTGTTCTTTTTATTTCATACCATTATTCGCTGAGCGTCATTTTTTTCCCATCTCACTGGGTCCCTTTATGTCATTATTAGAGTGTATATATATATATATATGTTGGGGTTGAAGAGGACTCTCAGTTCTGCTACGTTGTTGTGGTTTTATTGGTTGCTTCTATAATTGTAGTTATGACGACAATTGCGCGGTGGCTGCGTTTTTTTTTATGTAGCGATTTTCCCAGATATAGTGTTTCAGCCATATGATGAGAATTAGATTCTAGATCACATTTGCTGCAGCGCGGATCTGCTAGAACACCGCCATAGTTTCTATTGGCTTTCTCATCGGAAAATCTGACGACTCGGCAAATCTCACCAAGATTGAATTTTTTACTGGATTGTTGGTCGGAATACAGATGTCCAGGACAAAGGAGCCGGTAACAAATCTTTTATCTATTTTTTGTCTTTTTTTTTCTTGTCTCACACTACAAATAAGCGATACAAAGATGAAAAACGTCTATTTACAACATTATGCACCATTGTGAATCAGCGGGAAATGCGTTTCGGGTTGCAGTAAAGGGAGTGTCCAGTTTTATGTAATTAATCGCTGTATAATGTAACAGTTTTCAATTTTCTAAAAGATTGTGACAATTCATCTTCATTTTCAAGATCTCTGCTTGCTGTCGGTGAATGGAAGGCTCCAAACATGTACGGATGTAATACTCTTACAGACCAGCGTTTGTTATTTTTGTATCGGGTCCAGAGGATTTCCTGTCCTATTCTGGTAGTTTGTTACAATGTATCAGCCTGAAGCCCACACAGTTTAGATCTCAGAACATTGGGGTGTATGTGTTACAAAGTGGGTGGGGCCTAGCATTAGGGGGCGTGGTCATCTACAGCTTGTCATTTTTAGAATAACGTACGCCCGAAACATTATAGCAAAAACTTACGCCAGATGAGCTGCTGTATGTTTCTGTCTGGTATCACCAGATGAGTGATGAGACACGTGATTCCTAAAGCGACCCTCTGGTCCTGGAGAAACGGAGACGGTCGAAGCGCTTCTCTGACTTTTACATACACGGCGTTACCAAATATGTGGGAGATTTTAATTATTTAGTTTTTTAATAGGAAAAAACACACTTCATGACTGCAGGACGTTCTTAGTTGTTCGGCGGTCCTGAAGTGGTTAATATATTTGTGTCATCAGGCCTGTATATGAACTAGCGACATAAGTAAATATGCGCCATTGTCTAGACTGGATACAATTGTAACAAAGCCCTTCGCTGTGAGAAGTATTGGGTCTGTAAAGATTTTCATCTTCTGTATGTAGACAAGAATGTTTCCAATTCACAGACAGCAGGCAGAGGTCCTGAAAATGGGGACTGATCTGCTAACTCTAGTGTTTCGTATGTCTGTCTTAATATGCACATGCCATCAGAAAATGGAACATATGTATTAGGAGGAGCGAGCTTCTGAATATATTAGGGGCATTTCAGGCCAGCCAATTCCCAAAAGAAGAAATCTATGCCAGCTCCAATCTATTGTACATTTAACTTAGAATTTACATTAGTTTTATGCTCCCTGCTGCTAAGCTCCGCCCACTTTTTACAAAAGCGGAGGCAGCGGAAAGCCTCAAAAAGTGGCAATTTTTGTCTCAAAACCTTTCTTACTTTTTGATGCCAGATTTCTGAAATAATAAAAGTAATAAAGGCCTCGCAAAGTCTTTTAGAAAGTTGCTGAACTTCTCATTATACAATGATTAAAGGGGTTGTCCAGTGCTAAACTATTGGCCTATCCGTAGGACAGATCACAGATTGTAGATCAGTGGGCATCTGCTGCCTGGAACCCCCTTTGATCAGCTGTTCACCAAAGTGGTGGGTTCACTCAATGGAAATTTGGTCTGCAATACCAAGCCTGGCCACTGCAGTAAAAACGGAGCTACCTGCTTCTTGTGGAAATGGGCTCAGTGCAGAAGACAACTTGCTTGGTGAACAGCTGATTGGCAAGGGTCTCAGGCAACAGATCCCCACTGATCTACTATTGATCGCTTGCCCTGCAGGTAAGCCATCAATAGTTTGCAACTGGATCAAGTAGTCTGAAGATTGCATCGGCCCCCTTGGATGGCTGAAAACAGGACTTGGAACCAGCGGATTGGAGTAATGGTAAAGAAGAATAGATGCAGGCAATATATACCCCTTCCCCTCCAGTCCTGGGGCAGAATTATGTCCCCAATCCGGAGGGTTGCTTTCAGCGTTATTTATAAGACTGGAAACTCCCTTTAAGGATCTGGAAATTGAGTCCAACGTCACTTCTAATATATAGTGTATAACGTCGTCCAGCTTCAGGCTTCGTACAGCGTCCTTTGCTCTGAGGCCGATTGGAGACCAACTATATTCCTGAGGGTGTGTGTGGCGGGAGTGGGTGGAGCCCCACGTTTTGCGTCTTCTGGGATGCCACTCTGAGGTTGGCTAGGTTTAGGTAAGCATCTTGCAGATCCCCATTGTCAGGAGCAGATGGTGAACGACCACTGAGAAGGGAAGAGGAGAAACAGTCTGAGGGTTATCGTTATGGTGGACGATGTCACCAATGATCTGTTCCTGGAGGGTCTGCTACATAACGGCTTCTTCAGGGGTCATCACCCAGCACTGTAGTCTAGCGGTGACATAGCTGCAGGAGCTGCAGAGGTTGCAGTTGCATCTGCAACCTGATGGCGTAGTTGTCTCAAAAGCTCCTCCATGTACGAGGACAAGGTTGGGATTGTATGGGTTAACTTTGGGGGGCTAGAATTATTTTAGTGGGACTATCCTGCCAGCCCCAGAAGCAGTGAGGGCTATGCTCATTTGCACTTGCAATGGCTGTCTTTGCTTTGGGGAGTTCTCGGGTGAAGCAGGCCTGGGGGTTGGTATGGGGGGGTTTGCTGCCGTGCATTGAGTGATGTATAACTAGGAGGGTTTGCTACCTGGACGGCCGGTCAGGATGGGTGGCCATTCCTTTGGCCCCGTTATGGCAAGCACTCTGCTTTCCCACACACCTACTGAGGTTGAGAGCTGCTGCAGCCGAAGCTCCCAGCCATTCTCGATACAGCAGGACAACCCCAGTTTTCAGCCCGCTGTTTTGGGCGGTTAGGTGCTTGTTCTGTGCTGCTACTACTGTGTCACCTACCTGCTTGTCATCATGCAGCACCCTAGGTGAGCACATCACGCTCGGCATGGGCTGATTATCTCACTGGTGTTGTCTGCCATTACTACTGAGCTGTGGCTTCTCAACGCCTCACCTGTCCTACTGCAGAATGGAGAAGAGGTGGAGAGCTAACTAGATAAGGGGGCACTACTGGGGGCATCCTTACTCTATGGGAGTACTATTAGGGGCATCTCTATTGTGTAGGGGGCAGTAAAGAGAGTATCTTTATTGCACTTGGGGGCATCATTGGGTGTTTCTCTCTATGTTTGGGGGGCACTAATGAAGCATCTTTATTTTGCAGGCGCACTACTGGGGACATATTTATTGTGTTTTGGGGGCACTACTTGGGGCATCATTATTGTGCTTGGGGGTCACTACTGGGGACATCTTTTTTGTGTGGAAGCACTACTGGTGCATTTTTATTGCCTGGGGACACTAATGGGACATCTTTATTGCCTGGGGGGTCCTACTGAGGACACCTTTATTGCGCAAGGGGCACTAATGGGGGTATCTTGCATAGGGGGCAGCACTGTAAGCATCTTTATTGTGCGGGGGCACTACTGGGGGCATCTTTGCTGCACTTGGGAAACACTACTATTTATCTCTAAAATATTTGCCCCCTTACACTATAAATGCTACACAGAATGCCCTTCTTTTTGGTCTTTGAAGGTTGTGAGATATGGCTGAAGCCCCCTGTGACTGTCACCAAGAAAGTGGCTGATTTATTATTTTTTATTTATTATTTAGTGTGACATGCAGTATGAGGAGGCAGCAAACAGCTCCTCAAATCTCAGAACTCTTGAAAATGTGGTGAAGGGTAAGGGGGGGGGGGGGGACATTGGGGTATTTTTGTTTGCTTTTTAAATGAGAAAAATTTGACTTCCAACTTATTCGTTTTTTTGTCTTCCTCTGGATCAACAATGGGGGGGAGGGGAGGGGGTGTAAGAGGCTGAACTTGATGAGTATGTGTCTTTTTGGCCTACTATGTTACTGTGTTACTATGACAGCTGTTCTAGAACATTACCTGCCAGGCCAGGATAGCTGAAAGATGCCGAACCTAAAGCAAGAGCAGAGAACAAGATGGTTATTAAGTACGGTCTTACTTGAAAGGGAAGACATTGCTGGTCTACTCAGTTTAGATTGTAAGCTCTAAGGGACACAGTCCATTATCCTGCCCTCGGCTGCCTATGCTGAACCGCTACCCACCAGTGGTCATGACTATTTTGTATACCAGACCCTGACACGGTTATACCGTGTTTTTCCGAAAATAAGGCACCCCCTGAAAATAAGGCACCCCCTGAAATTTGCGGAAGTCCCAAATATAAGGCACCCCCGATAGTAAGGCATAGTATAGGTAGATCTGCAGACAGTCTGCTGTTATCCTGTCCCTGCTGTGCTGTACGAGTGTGCTGTTGTGAGCTCCCCTTGCTGGCTGGAAAAGTCCATACTGTACGTTCTGTTCCTGCTGTACATGTCTGCTGTGATGAGCTGCAATACCATCCCTGCTTACAAGTGGTACAGGAACTTCTGTCTGCAGACAGGTACATTACTTTACAGCCCTTATTTTTTATGACTCTGTGTGTGAGTCAGGCACCCTGTGTGATTCTTAAGGCTGGGTTCTCACAGAGCGTATTTCCAGCGGAAATCTCGCGGTTTGGCCACAGCGATAAACAGCGAGATTTCCGCCGGGAAAACACTTAGCCCACGCCCACGGCACTCAGCTGCTTGTTTTGAAGCGACCTGGCTGCACGCTTTTCCGTTTCTGTGGCCGGTGAATCCGCACCACAACACCGGCTTCTCCCAGCTTTGCCGTGACAGATTTGCTGTCCCATGTGGACGAGATTTCTGAGAAATTTCATCCACAAAGCTGGCCAATTGAGGGATTAGCGGCCACAGATGGATTTGCCGCGGCGAAATAAGACACCCCCTGAAAATAAGACGGAGCGCATATTTGGGAGCAGAAATTAATATAAGACGCGGCTTATTTTCGGGGAAACAGGGTAGTTTTGATTTATCCTTTTCATCCTCTTCTTTGTACTTCTCCCTCCTCTCTCACATCATATACTATGACTGTTAGTGTAATGCAGCTGTCTGATGAAGAGGTCTGCGCA
Source organism: Eleutherodactylus coqui (assembly GCF_035609145.1). NCBI lineage: Eukaryota > Metazoa > Chordata > Amphibia > Anura > Eleutherodactylidae > Eleutherodactylus > Eleutherodactylus coqui. The sequence goes on along the minus strand of NC_089840.1, from coordinate 295,950,253 downwards.
CCTCGAAACACGTTACTTGCTGGTTTGGAATAAAGTTCAATTCTAATCAGTACCATTGGCTTTACTCTTTCCAGCCACCACCTTCCAGCAGAGCTTTAGTTCACTCTGACCTCCTCCACCTCAGCCTCTATGTCGTGGGCATCAGCTCTAGTGTGTGACCACAGCAGATCCATGTGCAGCAGACTGTATACTGGCACAGAGCCCCTGCAGCTCCATACTACATGGCTGTGGTCATTCCAGTCGGATGTCCTTTTACATAATGTCTCCCGATACGTAATGAACAAAATTTTGATAAATTCAGGCTGGTTTACCAAATTTTGGCAAAAGGTTTGGTTCGGCTCAAATTAGTTTGAACCAACGTCAGAACACCCCTGAGACTAGTGTATAACACTCACTAAGAGCCACACATGCCCTGTATAACACTCTTAGGTGGCCAAGGAGAGTCTCCAAGTACTGCTGAGCTGTTTGAAGGGGGAAAAAGAAGAAAAAAGGGAGAAAGAAAGAGTCTTATTCCTTCTCCTTATTCCTTCTCCTTTTTCCTTCTTCTTTTAGCGGGTTCAGCCCAGACAAACTGCCCGAGGTTCAGGTTCTCGTCGAAGCAAACTTTTAGCAACTTTTTTTTCCACTGGGTTGATCCCTAAAACTTAACTTTTAATAATTCTAAACAAAAATTAAAAAATCCCAAAGACAGACAAACGCACACAAAGCAAAGTGCCGCAGAGGTAAGTGAATATCTCACCACGCTCATCTGATTACAGTAGTCCCTGTGACACCAAGGAAGCAGGACCCGATGTGATTGATTGGGTTCCCGTCCTTATGAAGTTTGGATATAAATGTATTGGGGGTTTCCACCTGAACGTGGAGCTTTTGGAGGCTCGTCAGTCTTTGACCTGTGAGTGGCGTCTCCTATGGTGTTATGTAGAGCCACAGGAGGTATTCCACACAGATATGTGGCTCATCTATATCCCGTTAGGTTAGTTTGGCATAGATGAGTACATATGACGATGGTGTATCGGTACTCTGATAGTACACTAAAGGATCCCCCTGGGACAGTCTACGGGACAGTCCTGGATGTCTAGGTGGTGTGATCGCATGCCATCTAGCACATCATTGCTCTGGCCAACCCATAGCCTCAACAATACTAATGCTGCAGCTGGGCATTGGCCATAGTCATCACATGATCGTGCTGCCTGAAGTGGGCGGGGACCAGCGTGGCGACGTCCAGCGCAGAAGGGAAAGCGATAAAGGTGAGTTAAGGCCGTTTTTTCTTTTAAGGAGGACTATGGGAGCTCTTGTCTTCGGGTCTGCTCTGCACCAGCGATACATACTCTGCAGGAGGAACTCTGCCACTAAGATGCCGCCCGTCTGTTCTTTCTGCTGTTTCCGTTTTCCGCACGTCTGCAGATATAAAAGAGAAGAGGAAAGACTCCATTAGCAAGAAATAACGAAAGAGATGATGATTGTGATATTGTAACTATCGTCACTTTGCTTTTATTCTGTGCTGTTTGGCTGCCTGGAAACCACCAAGGAGCTGCTGCTAATGGATCTGTTATGGTGGGTGTGGGGAGACCCTCCGCGGGGAGTCTTGTGAATCTGCTGGGAGTTCTATTAGCTAATTACAGCTTTAATGCCCTCATTACACCCTTAATAAACACAAGGGGCTCATATTATAATCAGACTCCGCAAATATCCATCTGTTTGTAAACAAGACCGCCCTGCTGTTCAGAAAAGTCAAAATAGGAATCTTTTTATTCACTCCCTGCTGCTTTCTGATGGTTTCATTTTTTTATTTTTTCACAATTCAGCTAGAAAGCAGATTCTTAGAAATATTCCATATATGAAATTGCTTTGTATTACTTACCACCGGGCAGGAGAACTTCTCGCTATCACACAAATAGGTCTCACAGTGAAGCCAGACTTTGGATAATTTCGGGACGTTCTGGAAGCGGAAGGCATTAAATTGGAATGTTGCCCGACTATTCTTCCCATTTTCATGAACTGTAATCGTCTCATCTGACGGACATCTGCAGAGCAAATATGGAAAATACTGTCAGCATATAGGACTACAATAGCAGGTATACTCCTGTACATAAGAGCAGTATTATAGTAGTTATATTCTTGTACATAGGGGGCAGTATTATAGTAGTTATATTCTTGTACATAGGAGGCAGTATTATAGTAGTTATATTCTTGTACATAGGGGGCAGTATTATAGTAGTTATATTCTTGTACATAGGAGGCAGTATTATAGTAGTTATATCCTTGTACATAGGAGCAGTATTATAGTAGTTATATTCTTGTACATAAGAGCAGTATTATAGTAGTTATATTCTTGTACATAGGGGGCAGTATTATAGTAGTTATATTCTTGTACATAGGAAGCAGTATTATAGTAGTTATATTCTTGTACATAGGGGGCAGTATTATAGTAGTTATATTCTTGTACATAGGGGGCAGTATTATAGTAGTTATATTCTTGTACATAGGGGGCAGTATTATAGTAGTTATATTCTTGTACATAGAGGGCAGTATTATAGTAGTTATATTCTTGTACATAGGAGGCAGTATTATAGTAGTTATATTCTTGTATATAGGAGGCAGTATTATAGTAGTTATATTCCAGTACATAGGGAGCAGTATTATAGTAGTTATATTCTTGTACATAGGAGGCAGTATTATAGTAGTTATATTCTTGTACATAGGGGGCAGTATTATAGTAGTTATATTCTTGTACATAGGGGGCAGTATTATAGTAGTTATATTCTTCTACATAGGGGGCAGTATTATAGTAGTTATATTCTTGTACATAGAGGGCAGTATTATAGTAGTTATATTCTTGTACATAGGAGCAGTATTATAGTAGTTATATTCTTGTACATAGGAGCAGTATAATAGTAGTTATATTCTTGTACATAGAGGGCAGTATTATAGTAGTTATATTCTTGTACATAGGAGGCAGTATTATAGTAGTTATATTCTTGTACATAGAGGGCAGTATTATAGCAGTTATATCCTTGTACATAGAGGACAGTATTATAGTAGTTATATTCTTGTACATAGGGGGCAGTATTATAGTAGTTATATTCTTGTACATAGGGGGCAGTATTATAGTAGTTATATTCTTGTACATAGGGGGCAGTATTACAGTAGTTATATTCTTGTACATAGGGAGCAGTATTATAGTAGTTATATTCTTGTACATAGGAAGCAGTATTACAGTAGTTATATTCTTGTACATAGGGAGCAGTATTATAGTAGTTATATTCTTGTACATAGGAGGCAGTATTATAGTAGTTATATTCTTGTACACAGTAAGCAGTATTATAGTAGTTATATTCTTGTACATAGGGGCAGTATTATAGTAGTTATATTCATGTACACAGGAGCAGTATTATAGTAGTTATATTCTTGTACATAGGGGCAGTATTATAGTAGTTATATTCTTGTACATAGGGGGCAGTATTATAGTAGTTATATTCTTGTACATAGGGGGCAGTATTATAGTAGTTATATTCTTGTACATAGAGGGCAGTATTATAGTAGTTATATTCTAGTACATAGGGAGCAGTATTATAGTAGTTATATTCTTGTACATAGGAGGCAGTATTATAGTAGTTATATTCTTGTACACAGTAGGCAGTATTATAGTAGTTATATTCTTGTACATACGGGCAGTATTATAGTAGTTATATTCTTGTACATACGGGCAGTATTATACTAGTTATATTCTTGTACATAGGAGGCAGTATTACAGTAGTTATATTCTTGTACATAGGGTGCAGTATTACAGTAGTTATATTCTTGTACATAGGGGGCAGTATTATAGTAGTTATATTCTTGTACATAGGAGCAGTATTATAGTAGTTATATTCTTGTACATAGGGGGCAGTATTATAGTAGTTATATTCTTGTACATAGGGGCAGTATTATAGTAGTTATATTCATGTACACAGGAGCAGTATTACAGCAGTTATATTCTTGTACATAGGGGGCAGTATTATAGTAGTTATATTCTTGTACATAGGGGGCAGTATTATAGTAGTTATATTCATGTACACAGGCGCAGTATTACAGTAGTTATATTCTTGTACATAGGGGGAAGTATTATAGTAGTTATATTCTTGTACATAGGAGCAGTATTATAGTAGTTATATTCTTGTACATAGGGGGCAGTATTATAGTAGTTATATTCTTGTACATAGGAGCAGTATTATAGTAGTTATATTCTTGTACATAGGGGCAGTATTATAGTAGTTATATTTTTGTACATAGGGGGCAGAATTAGAGAAGCTATATTCTTGTACATAGGGGGCAGTATTATAGTAGTTATATTCTTGTAAATAGAGGACAGTATTATAGTAGTTATATTCTTGTACATAGGAGCAGTATTATAGTAGTTATATTCTTGTACATAGCGAGCAATATTATAGTAGTTATATTCTTGTACATAGGAGGCAGTGTTATAGTAGTTATGTTCTTGTACATAGGGAGCAGTGTTATAGTAGTTATGTTCTTGTACATAGGGGACAGTATTATAGTACTTATATTCTTGTACATAGAGAGCAGTATTATAGCAGTTATATTCTTGTACATAGGAGCAGTATTATAGTAGGTATATTCTTGTACATAGGGGGCAGTATTATAGTAGTTATATTCTTGTACATAGGGCGCAGTATTATGGTAGTTATATTCTTGTACATAGGGGGCAGTATTATAATAGTTAAATTTTTGTACATAGGGAGCAGAATTATAGTAGTTATATTCTTGTACATAGGAGGCAGTATTATAGTAGTTATATTCTTGTACATAGAGGACAGTATTATAGTAATTATATTCTTGTACGTAGGGGGCAGTATTATAGTAGTTATATTCTTGTACATAGAGGACAGTATTATAGTAATTATATTCTTGTACATAGGAGGCAGTATTATAGTAGTTATATTCTTCTACATAGAGGACAGTATTATAGTAATTATCTTCTTGTACGTAGGGGGCAGTATTATAGTAGTTATATTCTTGTACATAGGAGCAGTATTATAGTAGTTATATTCTTGTACATAGGAGGCCGTATTATAGCAGTTATATTTTTGGACATAGGGGGCAGTATTATAGTAGTTATATTCTAGTACATAGCGAGCAATATTATAGTAGTTATATTCTTGTACATAGGAGGCAGTGTTATAGTAGTTATGTTCTTGTACATAGGGGGCAGTATTATAGTACTTATATTCTTGTACATAGAGAGCAGTATTATAGCAGTTATATTCTTGTACATAGGGCGCAGTATTATGGCAGTTATAGTCTTGTACATAGGGGACAGTATTATAGTAGTTATATTCTTGTACATAGGGGGCAGTATTATAGTAGTTATATTCTTGTACATAGGGGGCAGTATTATAGTAGTTATATTCTTCTACATAGAGGACAGTATTATAGTAATTATCTTCTTGTACGTAGGGGGCAGTATTATAGTAGTTATATTCTTGTACATAGGAGCAGTATTATAGTAGTTATATTCTTGTACATAGGAGGCCGTATTATAGCAGTTATATTTTTGGACATAGGGGGCAGTATTATAGTAGTTATATTCTAGTACATAGCGAGCAATATTATAGTAGTTATATTCTTGTACATAGGAGGCAGTGTTATAGTAGTTATGTTCTTGTACATAGGGGGCAGTATTATAGTACTTATATTCTTGTACATAGAGAGCAGTATTATAGCAGTTATATTCTTGTACATAGGGCGCAGTATTATGGCAGTTATAGTCTTGTACATAGGGGACAGTATTATAGTAGTTATATTCTTGTACATAGGGGGCAGTATTATAGTAGTTATATTCTTGTACATAGGGGGCAGTATTATAGTAGTTATATTCTTGTACATAGGGGGCAGTATTATAGTAGTTATATTCTTGTACATAGGAGGCAGTATCATAGTAGTTATATTCTTGTACATAGGAGCAGTGTTATAGTAGTTATATTCTTGTACATAGGGGGCAGTATTATAGTAGTTATATTCTTGAACGTAGGGGGCAGTATTATAGTAGTTATATTCTTGTACATAGGGAGCAGTGTTATAGTAGTTATATTCTTGTACATAGGAGCAGTATTATAGTAGTTATATTCTTGTACATAGGGGGCAGTATTGTAGTACTTATATTCTTGTACATAGAGAGCAGTATTATAGCAGTTATATTCTTGTACATAGGAGCAGTATTATAGTAGTTATATTCTTGTACATAGGGGGCAGTATTATAGTAGTTATATTTTTGTACATAGGGCGCAGTATTATGGTAGTTATAGTCTTGTGCATAGGGGACAGTATTATAGTAGTTATATTCTTGTACATAGGGGGCAGTATTATAGTAGTTATATTCTTGTACATAGGGGGCAGTATTATAGTAGTTATATTCTTGTACATAGGAGGCAGTATCATAGTAGTTATATTCTTGTACATAGGAGCAGTATTATAGTAATTATATTCTTGTACGTAGGGGGCAGTACTATAGTAGTTATATTCTAGTACATAGGAGCAGTATTATAGTAGTTATATTCTTGTACATAGGAGGCAGTATCATAGTAGTTATATTCTTGTACATAGGAGTAGTATTATAGCAGTTATATTCTTGTACATAGGGCGCAGTATTATGGTAGTTATATTCATGTACACAGGAGCAGTATTACAGCAGTTATATTCTTGTACATAGGGGGCAGTATTATAGTAGTTATATTCTTGTACATAGGGGGCAGTATTATAGTAGTTATATTCATGTACACAGGCGCAGTATTACAGTAGTTATATTCTTGTACATAGGGGGAAGTATTATAGTAGTTATATTCTTGTACATAGGAGCAGTATTATAGTAGTTATATTCTTGTACATAGGGGGCAGTATTATAGTAGTTATATTCTTGTACATAGGAGCAGTATTATAGTAGTTATATTCTTGTACATAGGGGCAGTATTATAGTAGTTATATTTTTGTACATAGGGGGCAGAATTAGAGAAGCTATATTCTTGTACATAGGGGGCAGTATTATAGTAGTTATATTCTTGTAAATAGAGGACAGTATTATAGTAGTTATATTCTTGTACATAGGAGCAGTATTATAGTAGTTATATTCTTGTACATAGCGAGCAATATTATAGTAGTTATATTCTTGTACATAGGAGGCAGTGTTATAGTAGTTATGTTCTTGTACATAGGGAGCAGTGTTATAGTAGTTATGTTCTTGTACATAGGGGACAGTATTATAGTACTTATATTCTTGTACATAGAGAGCAGTATTATAGCAGTTATATTCTTGTACATAGGAGCAGTATTATAGTAGGTATATTCTTGTACATAGGGGGCAGTATTATAGTAGTTATATTCTTGTACATAGGGCGCAGTATTATGGTAGTTATATTCTTGTACATAGGGGGCAGTATTATAATAGTTAAATTTTTGTACATAGGGAGCAGAATTATAGTAGTTATATTCTTGTACATAGGAGGCAGTATTATAGTAGTTATATTCTTGTACATAGAGGACAGTATTATAGTAATTATATTCTTGTACGTAGGGGGCAGTATTATAGTAGTTATATTCTTGTACATAGAGGACAGTATTATAGTAATTATATTCTTGTACATAGGAGGCAGTATTATAGTAGTTATATTCTTCTACATAGAGGACAGTATTATAGTAATTATCTTCTTGTACGTAGGGGGCAGTATTATAGTAGTTATATTCTTGTACATAGGAGCAGTATTATAGTAGTTATATTCTTGTACATAGGAGGCCGTATTATAGCAGTTATATTTTTGGACATAGGGGGCAGTATTATAGTAGTTATATTCTAGTACATAGCGAGCAATATTATAGTAGTTATATTCTTGTACATAGGAGGCAGTGTTATAGTAGTTATGTTCTTGTACATAGGGGGCAGTATTATAGTACTTATATTCTTGTACATAGAGAGCAGTATTATAGCAGTTATATTCTTGTACATAGGGCGCAGTATTATGGCAGTTATAGTCTTGTACATAGGGGACAGTATTATAGTAGTTATATTCTTGTACATAGGGGGCAGTATTATAGTAGTTATATTCTTGTACATAGGGGGCAGTATTATAGTAGTTATATTCTTCTACATAGAGGACAGTATTATAGTAATTATCTTCTTGTACGTAGGGGGCAGTATTATAGTAGTTATATTCTTGTACATAGGAGCAGTATTATAGTAGTTATATTCTTGTACATAGGAGGCCGTATTATAGCAGTTATATTTTTGGACATAGGGGGCAGTATTATAGTAGTTATATTCTAGTACATAGCGAGCAATATTATAGTAGTTATATTCTTGTACATAGGAGGCAGTGTTATAGTAGTTATGTTCTTGTACATAGGGGGCAGTATTATAGTACTTATATTCTTGTACATAGAGAGCAGTATTATAGCAGTTATATTCTTGTACATAGGGCGCAGTATTATGGCAGTTATAGTCTTGTACATAGGGGACAGTATTATAGTAGTTATATTCTTGTACATAGGGGGCAGTATTATAGTAGTTATATTCTTGTACATAGGGGGCAGTATTATAGTAGTTATATTCTTGTACATAGGGGGCAGTATTATAGTAGTTATATTCTTGTACATAGGAGGCAGTATCATAGTAGTTATATTCTTGTACATAGGAGCAGTGTTATAGTAGTTATATTCTTGTACATAGGGGGCAGTATTATAGTAGTTATATTCTTGAACGTAGGGGGCAGTATTATAGTAGTTATATTCTTGTACATAGGGAGCAGTGTTATAGTAGTTATATTCTTGTACATAGGAGCAGTATTATAGTAGTTATATTCTTGTACATAGGGGGCAGTATTGTAGTACTTATATTCTTGTACATAGAGAGCAGTATTATAGCAGTTATATTCTTGTACATAGGAGCAGTATTATAGTAGTTATATTCTTGTACATAGGGGGCAGTATTATAGTAGTTATATTTTTGTACATAGGGCGCAGTATTATGGTAGTTATAGTCTTGTGCATAGGGGACAGTATTATAGTAGTTATATTCTTGTACATAGGGGGCAGTATTATAGTAGTTATATTCTTGTACATAGGGGGCAGTATTATAGTAGTTATATTCTTGTACATAGGAGGCAGTATCATAGTAGTTATATTCTTGTACATAGGAGCAGTATTATAGTAATTATATTCTTGTACGTAGGGGGCAGTATTATAGTAGTTATATTCTAGTACATAGGAGCAGTATTATAGTAGTTATATTCTTGTACATAGGAGGCAGTATCATAGTAGTTATATTCTTGTACATAGGAGTAGTATTATAGCAGTTATATTCTTGTACATAGGGCGCAGTATTATGGTAGTTATATTCTTGTACATAGGAGCAGTATTATAGTAATTATATTCTTGTACATAGGAGGCAGTATTATAGTAGTTATATTCTTGTACATAGGGGGCAGTATAATAATAGTTAAATTTTTGTACATAGGGAGCAGTATTATAGGAGTTATATTCTTGTACAGAGAGGGCAGTATTATAGTAGTTATATTCTTCTACATAGAGGACAGTATGATAGTAATTATATTCTTGTACGTAGGGGGCATTATTATAGTAGTTATATTCTTGTACATAGGAGCAGTATTATAGTAGATATATTCTTGTACATAGGGGGCAGTATTATAGTAGTTATATTTTTGTACATAGGGGCAGAATTAGAGAAGTTATATTCTTGTACATAGGGGGCAGTATTATAGTAGTTATATTCTTGTACATAGGAGCAGTATTATAGTAGTTATATTCTTGTACATAGCGAGCAATATTATAGTAGTTATATTCTTGTACATAGGAGGCAGTGTTATAGTAGTTATGTTCTTGTACATAGGGAGCAGTGTTATAGTAGTTATATTCTTGTACATAGGGGGCAGTATTGTAGTACTTATATTCTTGTACATAGAGAGCAGTATTATAGCAGTTATATTCTTGTACATTGGGCGCAGTATTATGGTAGTTATAGTCTTGTACATAGGGGACAGTATTATAGTAGTTATATTCTTGTACATAGGGGGCAGTATTATAGTAGTTATATTCTTGTACATAGGGGGCAGTATTATAGTAGTTATATTCTTGTACATAGGGGGCAGTATTATAGTAGTTATATTCTTGTACATAGAGGGCAGTATTATAGTAGTTATATTCTAGTACATAGGGAGCAGTATTATAGTAGTTATATTCTTGTACATAGGAGGCAGTATTATAGTAGTTATATTCTTGTACATACGGGCAGTATTATACTAGTTATATTCTTGCACATAGGAGGCAGTATTATAGTAGTTATATTCTTGAACATAGGGGGCAGTATTATAGTAGTTATATTCATGTACACAGGAGCAGTATTACAGTAGTTATATTCTTGTACATAGGGGGCAGTATTATAGTAGTTATGTTCTTGTACATGGGGGGCAGTATTATAGTAGTTATATTCTTGTACATAGGGAGCAGTGTTATAGTAGTTATATTCCTGTACATAGGGGGCAGAATTATAGTAGTTATATTCTTGTACATAGGGAGCAGTGTTATAGTAGTTATGTTCTTGTAAATAGAGGACAGTATTATAGTAGTTATATTCTTGAACATAGGAGCAGTATTATAGTAGTTATATTCTTGTACATAGCGAGCAATATTATAGTAGTTATATTCTTGTACATAGGAGGCAGTGTTATAGTAGTTATGTTCTTGTACATAGGGGGCAGTATTATAGTAGTTATATTCTTGTACATAGGGAGCAGTATTATAGTAGTTATATTCTTGTACATAGTGAGCAGTGTTATAGTAGTTATGTTCTTGTACATAGGGGACAGTATTATAGTACTTATATTCTTGTACATAGAGAGCAGTATTATAGCAGTTATATTCCTGTACATAGGGGGCAGTATTATAGTAGTTATATTCTTGTGCATAGGAGGCAGTATTATAGTAGTTATATTCCTGTACATAGGGGGCAGTATTATAGTAGTTATATTCTTGTACATAGTGAGCAGTGTTATAGTAGTTATGTTCTTGTACATAGGGGACAGTATTATAGTACTTATATTCTTGTACATAGAGAGCAGTATTATAGCAGTTATATTCTTGTACATGGGGCGCAGTATTATGGTAGTTATAGTCTTGTACATAGGGGACAGTATTATAGTAGTTATATTCTTGTACATAGGGGGCAGTATTATAGTAGTTATATTCTTGTACATAGGGAGCAGTGTTATAGTAGTTATATTCTTGTACATAGGGGGCAGTATTATAGTAGTTATATTTTTGTACATAGGGCGCAGTATTATGGTAGATATAGTCTTGTGCATAGGGGACAGTATTATAGTAGTTATATTCTTGTACATAGGGGGCAGTATTATAGTAGTTATATTCTTCTACATAGAGGACAGTATTATAGTAATTATATTCTTGTACGTAGGGGGCATTATTATAGTAGTTATATTCTTGTACATAGGAGCAGTATTATAGTAGTTATATTCTTGTACATAGGAGGCAGTATTATAGCAGTTATATTTTTGGACATAGGGGGCAGTATTATAGTAGTTCTATTCTAGTACATAGCGAGCAATATTATAGTAGTTATATTCTTGTACATAGGAGGCAGTGTTATAGTAGTTATGTTCTTGTACATAGGGGGCAGTATTATAGTACTTATATTCTTGTACATGGAGAGCAGTATTATAGCAGTTATATTCTTGTACATAGGGCGCAGTATTATGGTAGTTATAGTCTTGTACATAGGGGACAGTATTATAGTAGTTATATTCTTGTACATAGGGGGCAGTATTATAGTAGTTATATTCTTGTACATAGGGGGCAGTATTATAGTAGTTATATTCTTGTACATAGGGGGCAGAATTAGAGAAGTTATATTCTTGTACATAGGGGGCAGTATTATAGTAGTTATATTAGGGGGCAGTATTATAGTAGTTATATTCATGTACACAGGAGCAGTATTACAGTAGTTATATTCTTGTACATAGGGGGCAGTATTATAGTAGTTATATTCTTGTACATAGGAGCAGTATTATAGTAGTTATATTCTTGTACATAGGAGCAGTATTATAGTAGTTATATTCTTGTACATAGGGAGCAGTATTATAGTAGATATATTCTTGTACATAGGGGGCAGTATTATAGTAGTTATATTCTTGTACATAGGGGGCAGAATTAGAGAAGTTATATTCTTGTACATAGGGGGCAGTATTATAGTAGTTATATTCTTGTAAATAGAGGACAGTATTATAGTAGTTATATTCTTTTACATAGGAGCAGTATTATAGTAGTTATATTCTTGTACATAGCGAGCAATATTATAGTAGTTATATTCTTGTACATAGGAGGCAGTGTTATAGTAGTTATGTTCTTGTACATAGGGGGCAGTATTATAGTAGTTATATTCTTGTACATAGGGAGCAGTGTTATAGTAGTTATATTCCTGTACATAGGGGGCAGTATTATAGTAGTTATATTCTTGTACATAGGGAGCAGTGTTATAGTAGTTATATTCCTGTACATAGGGGGCAGTATTATAGCAGTTATATTCTTGTACATAGGGCGCAGTATTATGGTAGTTATAGTCTTGTACATAGGGGACAGTATTATAGTAGTTATATTCTTGTACATAGGGGGCAGTATTATAGTAGTTATATTCTTGTACATAGGGGGCAGTATTATAGTAGTTATATTAGGGGGCAGTATTATAGTAGTTATATTCATGTACACAGGAGCAGTATTACAGTAGTTATATTCTTGTACATAGGGGGCAGTATTATAGTAGTTATATTCTTGTACATAGGAGCAGTATTATAGTAGTTAGATTCTTGTACATAGCGGGCAGTATTATAGTAGTTATATTCTTGTACATAGGGAGCAGTATTATAGTAGATATATTCTTGTACATAGGGGGCAGTATTATAGTAGTTATATTCTTGTACATAGGGGGCAGAATTAGAGAAGTTATATTCTTGTACATAGGGGGCAGTATTATAGTAGTTATATTCTTGTAAATAGAGGACAGTATTATAGTAGTTATATTCTTGTACATAGGAGCAGTATTATAGTAGTTATATTCTTGTACATAGCGAGCAATATTATAGTAGTTATATTCTTGTACATAGGAGGCAGTGTTATAGTAGTTATGTTCTTGTACATAGGGGGCAGTATTATAGTAGTTATATTCTTGTACATAGGGAGCAGTGTTATAGTAGTTATATTCCTGTACATAGGGGGCAGCATTATAGTAGTTATATTCTTGTACATAGGGAGCAGTGTTATAGTAGTTATATTCCTGTACATAGGGGGCAGTATTATAGCAGTTATATTCTTGTACATAGGGCGCAGTATTATGGTAGTTATAGTCTTGTACATAGGGGACAGTATTATAGTAGTTATATTCTTGTACATAGGGGGCAGTATTATAGTAGTTATATTCTTGTACATAGGGGGCAGTATTATAGTAGTTATATTCTTGTACATAGGAGGCAGTATTATAGTAGTTATATTCTTGTACATAGGGAGCAGTATCATAGTAGTTATATTCTTGTACATAGGAGCAGTATTATAGTAATTATATTCTTGTACGTAGGGGGCAGTATTATAGTAGTTATATTCTAGTACATAGGAGCAGTATTATAGTAGTTATATTCTTGTACATAGGAGGCAGTATCATAGTAGTTATATTCTTGTACATAGAGGGCAGTATTATAGTAGTTATATTCTTCTACATAGAGGACAGTATTATGGTAATTATATTCTTGTACGTAGGGGGCAGTATTATAGTAGTTATATTCTTGTACATAGGAGCAGTATTATAGTAGTTATATTCTTGTACATAGGAGGCAGTATTACAGCAGTTATATTTTTGGACATAGGGGGCAGTATTATAGTAGTTATATTCTAGTACATAGGAGGCAGTATTATAGTAGTTATATTCTTGTACATAGAGGACAGTATTATAGCAGTTATATTCTTGTACATAGGGAGCAGTATTATAGTAGTTTTATTTTTGTACATATGGCAGTATTATAGTAGTTATATTCTTGTACGTAGGGACAATATTGTAGTAGTTATATTCTTGTACATTGGGGGCAATATTGTAGTAGTTATATTGTACATAGGGGCAGTATTATAGTAGTTATATTCTTGTACATAGGGGGCAATATTATAGTAGTTATATTCTTGTACATAGGAGGCAGTATTATAGTTGTTATATTGTACATAGAGGGCAGTATTATAGTAGTTATATTCTTGTACATAGGAGCTGTATTATAGTAGTTATATTCTTGTACATAGGGGTCAGTATTATAGTAGTTATATTCTTGTACATAGGGAGCAGTATTATAGTAGTTATATTCTTGTACATAGGGGGCAGTATTATAGTAGTTATATTCTTGTACATAGGGGGCAGTATTATAGTAGTTATATTCTTGTACATAGGGGGCAGTATTATAGTAGTTATATTCCTGTATATAGGAGCAGTATTATAGTAGTTATATTCATGTACATAGGGGGCAATATTATAGTAGTTATATTCTTGTACATAGGGAGCAGTATTATAGTAATTATATTCTTGTATATAGGGGCAGTGTTATAGTAGTTATATTCTTGTATATAAGGGCAGTATTATAGTAGTTATATTCTTGTACATAATGGCAATATTGTAGTAGTTATATTTTTGCACATAGGAGGCAGTATTATAGTAGTTATATTCATGTACATAGGGGGCAGTATTATAGTAGTTATATTCATGTACATAGGGGGCAGTATTATAGTAGTTATATTCTTGTACATAGGAGGCAGTATTATAGTAGTTATATTCTTGTACATAGGGGGCAGTATTATAGTAGTTATATTCATGTACACAGGAGCAGTATTACAGTAGTTATATTCTTGTACATAGGGGGCAGTATTATAGTAGTTATATTCTTGTACATAGGAGCAGTATTATAGTAGCTATATTCTTGTACATAGGAGGCAATATTATAGTAGTTATATTCTTGTACATAGGGGGCATTATTATAGTAGTCATATTCTTGTACATAGGGGGCAGTATTATAGTAGTTATATTCTTGTACGTAGGGGGCAGTATTATAGTAGTTATATTCTTGTACATAGGGGCAGTATCATAGTAGTTATATTCTTGTACATAGGAGCAGTATTATAGTAATTATATTCTTGTACGTAGGGGGCAGTATTATAGTAGTTATATTCTAGTACATAGGAGCAGTATTATAGTAGTTATATTCTTGTACTTAGGAGGCAGTATCATAGTAGTTATATTCTTGTACATAGGAGTAGTATTATAGCAGTTATATTCTTGTACATAGGGCGCAGTATTATGGTAGTTATATTCTTGTACATAGGAGCAGTATTATAGTAATTATATTCTTGTACAAAGGAGGCAGTATTATAGTAGTTATATTCTTGTACATAAGGGGCAGTATAATAATAGTTAAATTTTTGTACATAGGGAGCAGTATTATAGTAGTTATATTCTTGTACAGAGAGGGCAGTATTATAGTAGTTATATTCTTCTACATAGAGGACAGTATTATAGTAATTATATTCTTGTACGTAGGGGGCATTATTATAGTAGTTATATTCTTGTACATAGGAGCAGTATTATAGTAGTTATATTCTTGTACATAGGAGGCAGTATTATAGCAGTTATATTTTTGGACATAGGGGGCAGTATTATAGTAGTTCTATTCTAGTACATAGCGAGCAATATTATAGTAGTTATATTCTTGTACATAGGAGGCAGTGTTATAGTAGTTATGTTCTTGTACATAGGGGGCAGTATTATAGTACTTATATTCTTGTACATAGAGAGCAGTATTATAGCAGTTATATTCTTGTACATAGGGCGCAGTATTATGGTAGTTATAGTCTTGTACATAGGGGACAGTATTATAGTAGTTATATTCTTGTACATAGGGGGCAGTATTATAGTAGTTATATTCTTGTACATAGGGGGCAGTATTATAGTAGTTATATTCTTGTACATAGGGGGCAGAATTAGAGAAGTTATATTCTTGTACATAGGGGGCAGTATTATAGTAGTTATATTAGGGGGCAGTATTATAGTAGTTATATTCATGTACACAGGAGCAGTATTACAGTAGTTATATTCTTGTACATAGGGGGCAGTATTATAGTAGTTATATTCTTGTACATAGGAGCAGTATTATAGTAGTTATATTCTTGTACATAGCGGGCAGTATTATAGTAGTTATATTCTTGTACATAGGGAGCATTATTATAGTAGATATATTCTTGTACATAGGGGGCAGTATTATAGTAGTTATATTCTTGTACATAGGGGGCAGAATTAGAGAAGTTATATTCTTGTACATAGGGGGCAGTATTATAGTAGTTATATTCTTGTACATAGGGGGCAGTATTATAGTAGTTATATTCTTGTACATAGGAGCAGTATTATAGTAGTTATATTCTTGTACATAGGGGGCAGTATTATAATAGTTATATTCTTGTACATAGGAGCAGTATTATAGTAGATATATTCTTGTACATAGGGGGCAGTATTATAGTAGTTATATTTTTGTACATAGTGGCAGAATTAGAGAAGTTATATTCTTGTACATAGAGGGCAGTATTATAGTAGTTATATTCTTGTACATAGGAGCAGTATTATAGTAGTTATATTCTTGTACATAGCGAGCAATATTATAGTAGTTATATTCTTGTACATAGGAGGCAGTGTTATAGTAGTTATGTTCTTGTACATAGGGAGCAGTGTTATAGTAGTTATATTCTTGTACATAGGGGGCAGTATTGTAGTACTTATATTCTTGTACATAGAGAGCAGTATTATAGCAGTTATATTCTTGTACATAGGAGCAGTATTATAGTAGTTATATTCTTGTACATAGGGAGCAGTGTTATAGTAGTTATATTCCTGTACATAGGGGGCAGTATTATAGCAGTTATATTCTTGTACATAGGGCGCAGTATTATGGTAGTTATAGTCTTGTGCATAGGGGACAGTATTATAGTAGTTATATTCTTGTACATAGGGGGCAGTATTATAGTAGTTATATTCTTGTACATAGGGGGCAGTATTATAGTAGTTATATTCTTGTACATAGGAGGCAGTATCATAGTAGTTATATTCTTGTACATAGGAGCAGTATTATAGTAATTATATTCTTGTACGTAGGGGGCAGTATTATAGTAGTTATATTCTAGTACATAGGAGCAGTATTATAGTAGTTATATTCTTGTACTTAGGAGGCAGTATCATAGTAGTTATATTCTTGTACATAGGAGCAGTATTATAGTAGTTATATTCTTGTACATAGGGAGCATTATTATAGTAGATATATTCTTGTACATAGGGGGCAGTATTATAGTAGTTATATTCTTGTACATAGGGGGCAGAATTAGAGAAGTTATATTCTTGTACATAGGGGGCAGTATTATAGTAGTTATATTCTTGTAAATAGAGGACAGTATTATAGTAGTTATATTCTTTTACATAGGAGCAGTATTATAGTAGTTATATTCTTGTACATAGCGAGCAATATTATAGTAGTTATATTCTTGTACATAGGAGGCAGTGTTATAGTAGTTATGTTCTTGTACATAGGGGGCAGTATTATAGTAGTTATATTCTTGTACATAGGGAGCAGTGTTATAGTAGTTATATTCCTGTACATAGGGGGCAGTATTATAGTAGTTATATTCTTGTACATAGGGAGCAGTGTTATAGTAGTTATATTCCTGTACATAGGGGGCAGTATTATAGCAGTTATATTCTTGTACATAGGGCGCAGTATTATGGTAGTTATAGTCTTGTACATAGGGGACAGTATTATAGTAGTTATATTCTTGTACATAGGGGGCAGTATTATAGTAGTTATATTCTTGTACATAGGGGGCAGTATTATAGTAGTTATATTCTTGTACATAGGAGGCAGTATTATAGTAGTTATATTCTTGTACATAGGGAGCAGTATCATAGTAGTTATATTCTTGTACATAGGAGCAGTATTATAGTAATTATATTCTTGTACGTAGGGGGCAGTATTATAGTAGTTATATTCTAGTACATAGGAGCAGTATTATAGTAGTTATATTCTTGTACATAGGAGGCAGTATCATAGTAGTTATATTCTTGTACATAGAGGGCAGTATTATAGTAGTTATATTCTTCTACATAGAGGACAGTATTATAGTAATTATATTCTTGTACGTAGGGGGCAGTATTATAGTAGTTATATTCTTGTACATAGGAGCAGTATTATAGTAGTTATATTCTTGTACATAGGAGGCAGTATTACAGCAGTTATATTTTTGGACATAGGGGGCAGTATTATAGTAGTTATATTCTAGTACATAGGAGGCAGTATTATAGTAGTTATATTCTTGTACATAGAGCACAGTATTATAGCAGTTATATTCTTATACATAGGGAGCAGTATTATAGTAGTTTTATTTTTTTACATATGGCAGTATTATAGTAGTTATATTCTTGTACGTAGGGACAATATTGTAGTAGTTATATTCTTGTACATTGGGGGCAATATTGTAGTAGTTATATTGTACATAGGGGCAGTATTATAGTAGTTATATTCTTGTACATAGGGGGCAATATTATAGTAGTTATATTCTTGTACATAGGAGGCAGTATTATAGTTGTTATATTGTACATAGAGGGCAGTATTATAGTAGTTATATTCTTGTACATAGGAGCTGTATTATAGTAGTTATATTCTTGTACATAGGGGGCAGTATTATAGTATTTATATTCTTGTACATAGGGAGCAGTATTATAGTAGTTATATTCCTGTATATAGGAGCAGTATTATAGTAGTTATATTCATGTACATAGGGGGCAATATTATAGTAGTTATATTCTTGTACATAGGGAGCAGTATTATAGTAATTATATTCTTGTATATAGGGGCAGTGTTATAGTAGTTATATTCTTGTATATAGGGGCAGTATTATAGTAGTTATATTCTTGTACATAATGGCAATATTGTAGTAGTTATATTTTTGCACATAGGAGGCAGTATTATAGTAGTTATATTCATGTACATAGGGGGCAGTATTATAGTAGTTATATTCATGTACATAGGGGGCAGTATTATAGTAGTTATATTCTTGTACATAGGAGGCAGTATTATAGTAGTTATATTCTTGTACATAGGGGGCAGTATTATAGTAGTTATATTCATGTACACAGGAGCAGTATTACAGTAGTTATATTCTTGTACATAGGGGGCAGTATTATAGTAGTTATATTCTTGTACATAGGAGCAGTATTATAGTAGCTATATTCTTGTACATAGGAGGCAACATTATAGTAGTTATATTCTTGTACATAGGGGGCATTATTATAGTAGTCATATTCTTGTACATAGGGGGCAGTATTATAGTAGTTATATTCTTGTACGTAGGGGGCAGTATTATAGTAGTTATATTCTTGTACATAGCGGCAGTATTATAGTGGTTATATTCTTGTACATAATGGCAATATTGTAGTAGTTATATTCTTGTACATAGGGGGCAGTATTATAGTAGTTATATTCTTGTACATAGGTGCAGTATTACAGTGGTTATATTCTTGTACATAATGGCAATATTGTAGTAGTTATATTCTTGTGCATAGGGGGCAGTTTTATAGTAGTTATATTCTTGTACATTGGGGACGGTATTATAGTAGTTATATTCTTGTCCATAGGGAGCAGTGTTATAGTAGTTATACTCTTGTGCATAGGGGGCAGTATTATAGTAGTTATATTCTTGTACATAGGAGCAGTATTATAGTAGTTATATTCTTGTACATAGGGAGCAGTAGTATAGTAGTTATATTCTTGTACATAGGGGACAGTATTATATTAGTTATATTCTTGTACATAGGGGGCAGTATTATAGTAGTTATATTCTTGTACATAGGGAGCAGTATTATAGTAGTTATATTCTTGTATATAGGAGCAGTATTATAGTAGTCATATTCTTGTACATAGGGGACAGTATTATAGCAGTTATATTCTTGTACATACG
The DNA here is from genome assembly GCF_035609145.1 of Eleutherodactylus coqui. Taxonomy (NCBI): domain Eukaryota; kingdom Metazoa; phylum Chordata; class Amphibia; order Anura; family Eleutherodactylidae; genus Eleutherodactylus; species Eleutherodactylus coqui. The sequence continues at coordinate 295,930,162 of NC_089840.1, read as the reverse complement.
GGGCAGTATTATAGTAGTTATTCTCTTGTTTATAGAAGGCAGTATTATAGTAGTTATATTCTTGTGCATAGGATGCAGTATTATAGTAGTCATATTCTTGTACATAGGGAGCAGTATTATAGTATTTATATTCTTGTACATAGGAGGCAGTATTATAGTAGTTATATTCTTGTACATAGGGGGCAGTATTATAGTAGTTTTATTCTTGTACATAGGGGGCAGTATTATAGTAGTTATATTCTTGTACATAGGAGGCAGTATTATAGTTGTTATATACTTGTACATAGGGGGCAGTATTGTAGTAGTTATATTCTTGTACATAGGGGCAGTATTATAGTAGTTATATTCTTGTACATAGGGGGCAGTATTATAGTTGTTATATTCTTGTATATAGGAGCAGTATTATAGTAGTTATATTCTTGTACAGAGGGAGCGGTATTATAGTAGTTATATTCTTGTATATAGGGGCAATATTATAGTAGTTATATTCTTGTATATAGGGGCAGTATTATAATAGTTATATTCTTGTACAGAGGGAGCAGTATTATAGTAGTTATATTCTTGTATATAGGGGCAGTATTATAGTAGTTATATTCTTGTATATAGGGGCAATATTATAGTAGTTATATTCTTGTATATAGGGGCAGTATTATAGTAGTTATATTCTTGTACATAGGGGCAGTATTATAGTAGTTATATTCTTGTACATAGGGAGCAGTATTATAGTAGTTATATTCTTGTACATAGGGGCAGTATTATAGTAGTTATATTCTTGTATATAGGGGCAGTATTATAGTAGTTATATTCTTGTACATCGGGGGCAGTATTATAGTAGTTATATTCTTGTACATAGGAGCAGTATTATAGTAGTTATATTCTTGTACATAGGAGCAGTATTATAGTAGTTATATTCTTGTACATAAAGGGCAGTATTATAGTAGTTATATTCTTGTACATAGGGGGCAGTATTATAGTAGTTATATTCTTGTACAAAGAAGCAGTATTATAGTAGTTATATTCTTGTACATAGGTGGCAGTATTATAGTAGTTATATTCTTGTACATAGGGGGCAGTATGATAGTAGTTATATTCTTGTACATAGGGGGCAGTATTATAGTAGTTATATTCTTGTACATAGGGGACAGTATTATAGTAGTTATATTCCTGTACATATGGGGCAGTATTATAGTAGTTATATTCTTGTACATACGGGCAGTATTATACTAGTTATATTCTTGTACATCGGGGGCAGTATTATAGTAGTTATATTCTTGTACATAAGGGGCAGTATTATAGTAATTATATTCTTGTACATAGGGGCAGTATTATAGTAGTTATATTCTTGTACATAGGGGCAGTATTATAGTAGTTATATTCTTGTACATAGGAGCAGTATTATAGTAGTTATATTCTTGTACATAGGGAGCAGTATTATAGTAGTTATATTCTTGTACACAGGGGACAGTATTACAGTAGTTATATTCTTGTACATAGGGGAACAGTATTATAGTAGTTATATTCTTGTACGTAGTATTAGTCATTTTTTTGCTAGTATGTTACCTTTCTTATCATTATCAGATAGACTTTTTTGTCTAAAACTTTAATTGTACCATAAATGAAATAGAAGTAATAGGTAGATTGGTTTGCCATGGGTTCATGTTTTGTCAGATTGTAGTACACTTAATAGGGATAGACCTCTTACCCTTTACTTATTAGTTGCCACTGAATGTGATACGCATAGTCCGGAGAGGGGGTAGCCCAGCAATAGTTCAGAACAACCTTAAACCTAAGTGCCATAAACAGAAAGTCTCGTTAATACGTTGCTACTACCTGCAAATAAGACCAATTTTATGGAAAATGGGTCCTTGTGCAACAAGGAATGTACATTGCTTTCCCCATATGCCATTTTAGGCAGTTTCTTTGTTACAATAGACTTTCCTAAATAACCCACATGATACTATCTTATACACTCAATCTTAAAAAATCCCTCCCCTAGAAGAAATTGCTAGAGTGCAATGAAACTTTCTCTGTGTGATTGTAACTAGAGATGAGCGAGCGTACTCGGCCACGCCCCTTTTTCGCCCGAGCGATTTTCGAGTACTTCCGTACTCGGGCGAAAAGATTCGGGGGGCGCCGTGGGTAAGTGGGGGGTTGCAGCGGGGAATGAGGGGGGGAAGAGGGAGAGAGAGAGGGCTTCCCCCTGTTCCCCGCTGCTACCCCCCACTCCGCCACGCCTCCCCCCGCCCCCCGGCGCCCCCCGAATCTTTTCACCCGAGTACGGAAGTACTCGAAAATCGCGGTGCTCGATCGAGTAATTACTCGAAACAAGTAGGTTCGCTCATCTCTAATTGTAACACTGATATAAGTGAGTGATTACATTATCAGAGCAAAAGCATCATTTATTGTGTGTGCGGCCGAGCATTATCCTGCTGGAAGCCGCCATAAGAGGAACACATGTGGCTGCAGGATGTCCTGAACATATCGCTGAGCTGTCATTGTCCCTTGTACCACTACTAGGGGGACCGACTGTTGTATGCGATGCCCACCCCAGACCATCCCACCAGCAGGGGGCAGGATTAAGGTGCTCACCCTGAGGTCTCTGGGCACGAACACGGCCGTCATCAGCACCCAAACTTAACCTGGATTCATCACTGAAGACAACCTGATGTCACTTTATAGCGTCCAGTTCCATTGTTCATGACACCACTCCAAACAGAGGTGACGGTGGGTGTCAAAAGCAATAATGGGGCTGGGAGACCAAAAAGCCTTCAGCCAAGTGCCTGAAAATGATTTTGACAGACACAGGGGCTGTAACGATGCCGCCACCTGTCTTTGGGTGGCGGACATTGATACATTTGGAGGTACTTGTGCTTATCGGGCCATCAGATGGTCCTCTCTACTGGTGGTCTGTCGGGGGTCCTGAGCCTGGTCACCTTGTGTGCCATCACACATCCACTGGTCCCAACACCCTCTAACAGTCTGATCAGATGCTCCTCTCTACTGGTGGTCTGTAGGGGGTCCTGAGCCCAGTCACCTTGTGTGCCCTAACACATCCACTGGTCCCAACACCCCATAACAGTCTGATCAGACGCTCCTCTCTACTTGTGGTCTGTAGGGGGTCCTGAGCCCAGTCACCTTGTGTGCCCTCACACATCCACTGGTCCCAACACTCCCTAACAGTCTGATCAGACGCTCCTCTCTACTGGTGGTCTGTAGGGGGTCCTGAGCCCAGTCACCTTCTGTACCCCCATCCACTGGTCCCAACACCTCCTAACAGACTGGTCAGACGCTCCTCTCTACTGGTGGTCTGTCGGGGGTCCTGAGCCTGGTCACCTTGTGTGCCATCACACATCCACTGGTCCCAACACCCCCTAACAGTCTGATCAGATGCTCCTCTCTACTGGTGGTCTGTAGGGGGTCCTGAGCCCAATCACCTTGTGTGCCCTAACACATCCACTGGTCCCAACACCTCCTAACAGTCTGGTCAGATGCTCCTCTCTACTGGTGGTCTGTAGGGGGCGTCCTGAGCCCGGTCACCTTGTGTGCCCTCACACATCCGCTGGTCCCAACACTCCCTAACAGTCTGATCAGACGCTCCTCTCTACTGGTGGTCTGTAGGGGGTCCTGAGCCCAGTCACCTTCTGTACCCCCATCCACTGGTCCCAACACCTCCTAACAGTCTGGTCAGACGCTCCTCTCTACTGGTGGTCTGTCGGGGTTCCTGAGCCTGGTTACCTTGTGTGCCATCACACATCCACTGGTCCCAACACCCCCTAACAGTCTGATCAGATGCTCCTCTCTACTGGTGGTCTGTAGGGGGTCCTGAGCCCAGTCACCTTGTGTACCCCCATCCACTGGTCCCAACACCTCCTAACAGTCTGGTCAGACGCTCCTCTCTACTGGTGGTCTGTAGGGGGCGTCCTGAGCTCCGTAACCTTGTGTTCCCCCATCTACTGGTCCCAACACCCCCTAAGTCTGGTCAGACACTCCTCTCTACTTATAGTCTGTAGGGGGCATCCTGAGCCCAGTCACCTTGTGTGTCCTCACACATCCACTGGTCCCAAAACTCCTAACAATCTGGTCAGACGCTCCTCTCTACTATTGGTCTGTAAGGGGTGTCCTGAGCCCAGTCACCTTGTGTGCCCTCATCCACTGGTCCCAAGACCCCCTAACAGTCTGCTCAAAACGGCTGGTGGGGGACAATTCATCAATACGACCATCCAGCTTCTCACATCCCAATAATGCGCCCCCCTCTGGTAACGGGGTGAAATCTCTTCTCTGCGTCGTAGAGGCATCTAGTGGTCAACAAGCTCTACACAAGTGGAAGAAGAGGTCACTCCACACAAGGAGCCTCCGAGAGCCTCTTATAGGCCAAGGGGGGAACCACTTTTAGGGTCTCCGGTGACGAGACTGTTCATCTAATCACCACAACTCATTTACATATCTGTTTGAGATGGAACCGCAGGACTAGTTTTTGCAGCAATTCTTCTAGGGGCGGGATTGTTTTTGCCAATGAGTTTAATTGCAGTGAACACCTAATACTCTCCTAAGTTATTATACAATTTAATTTTCCAAATAATACCATAATGCATTGCTGGATATCACTGGATGGTTTCATTTTGATTAGAGATGAGCGAACGTACTCGTCCGAGCTTGATACTCGTTCGAGTATTAGCGTGTTCGAGATGCTCGTTACTCGAGGCGAGCACCACGCGATGTTCGAGTTACTTTCACTTTCATCTCTGAGACGTTAGCGCGCTTTTCTGGCCAATAGAAAGACAGGGAAGGCATTACAACTTCCCCCTGCGACGTTCAAGCCCTATACCACCCCCTGCAGTGAGTGGCTGGCGAGATCAGGTGTCACCCGAGTATATAAATCTGCCCGCCCGCGGCTCGCCTCAGATGCATTCTGACAGAGATCAGGGACAGTGCTGCTGATGGTGGAGCTGCTATAGGGAGAGTGTTAGGAGTGATTTTAGGCTTCAAGAACCCCAACGGTCCTTCTTACGGCCACATCTGACCATGTGCAGTACTGTTGAGGATGCTTTTTGCAGTGTTGCACATTTCTTTTTTTTTTTGTATATCGGCCTTGCAGAGCATTGCGTCCTCAGTCTGCAGTAATTTTACATAGTATAGGGCCAGTAGTGCTGAGGCAGGGACAGTGAAAAAGGTGAAAGACGTATACTGTCTATATAGGCAGTGGGCTTTTCCAAATAAATTTGGGAAAAAACTTTCTATTTGGGCTGCCTGTGACCGTCCTGAGTGTACTGCGTCTCTGTTTGGGGTAGTAGTCCTAATTAATACGCAGCCAGCTAAGTGTTACAGGAGGCTTGCGCAAAATTCTTTCCTGGCTCTGCTGTGCGTTCCGTAAGCGAAGCCAGGCACATTCAATTACAGCGTTCTGTTTCTGCACTATTGGTAATACACCATGCTGAGGGGTAGGGGTAGGCCTAGAGGACGTGGACGTGGACGCGGGCGAGGACGCGGAGGCCCAAGTCAAGGTGTGGGCACAGGCCGAGCTCCTGATCCAGGTGTATCGCAGCCGACTGCTGCGAGATTAGGAGAGAGGCACGTTTCTGGCGACCCCACATTCATCTCACAATTAATGGGTCCACGCGGTAGACCTTTATTAGAAAATGAGCAGTGTGAGCAGGTCCTATCGTGGATGGCAGAAAGTGCATCCAGCAATCTATCGACCACCCAAAGTTCTACGCCGTCCACTGCTGCAACTCTGAATCCTCTGGCTGCTGCTCCTCCTTCCTCCCAGCCTCCTCACTCCATTACAATGACACATTCTGAGGAGCAGGCAGACTCCCAGGAACTGTTCCCGGGCCCCTGCCCAGAATGGGCAGCAATGGTTCCAAATCCTCTCCCACCGGACGAGTTTATCGTGACCGATGCCCAACCTTTGGAAAGTTCCCTGGGTCCGTGAGATGAGGCTGGGGACTTCCGGCAACTGTCTCAAGAGCTTTCAGTGGGTGAGGAGGACGATGACGATGAGACACAGTTGTCTATCACTCAGATACTAGTAATTGGAGTAAGTCCGAGGGAGGAGCGCACAGAGGATTCGGAGGAAGAGCAGCAGGACGATGAGGTGACTGACCCCACCTGGTTTGCTAAGCCTACTGAGGACAGGTCTTCAGAGGGGGAGGCAAGTGCAGCAGCAGGGCAGGTTGGAAGAGGCAGTGCGGTGGCCAGGGGTAGAGGCAGGGCCAGACCGAATAATCCACCAACTGTTTCCCAAAGCGCCCCCTTGCGCCATGCCACCCTGCAGAGGCCGAGGTGCTCAAAGGTCTGGCAGTTTTTCACTGAGAGTGCAGACGACCGACGAACAGTGGTGTGCAACCTTTGTCGCGCCAAGATCAGCCGGGGAGCCACCACCACCAGCCTCACCACCACCAGCATGCGCAGACATACGATGGCCAAGCACCCCACAAGGTGGGACGAAGGCCGTTCACCGCCTCCGGTTTGCACCACTGCCTCTCCCCCTGTGCCTTAACCTGCCACTGAGATCCAACCCCCCTCTCAGGACACAGGCACTACCGTCTCCTGGCCTGCACCCACACCCTCACCTCCGCTGTCCTCGGCCCCATCCAGCAATGTCTCTCAGCGCACCGTCCAGCCGTCGCTAGCGCAAGTGTTGGAGCGCAAGCGCAAGTACGCCGCCACGCACCCGCACGCTCAAGCGTTAAACGTGCGCATAGCCAAATTGATCAGCCTGGAGATGCTGCCGTATAGGCTTGTGGAAACGGAGGCTTTCAAAGGCATGATGGCGGCGGCAGCCCTGCGCTACTCGATTCCCAGTCGCCACTACTTTTCCCGATGTGCCGTCCCAGCCCTGCACGACCACGTCTCCCGCAACATTGTACGCGCCCTCACCAATGCGGTTACTGCCAAGGTCCACTTAACAACGGACACGTGGACAGGCACAGGCGGGCAGGGCCACTATATCTCCCTGACGGCACATTGGGTGAATTTAGTGGAGGCTGGGACAGAGTCAGAGCCTGGGACCGCTCACGTCCTACCCACCCCCAGAATTGCGGGCCCCAGCTCGGTGCTGGGATCTGCAGCGGTGTATGCTTCCTCCACTAAACCACCTCCTCCTACGCAACCTCTGTCTCGCAATCAAGATGTGTCAGCAGCAGCAGCACGTCGCCAGCAGTCGGTGTCGCGCGGCGTGGCAGCACAGCGGTGGGCAAGCGTCAGCAGGTCGTGCTGAAACTACTCAGCTTAGGAGAGAAGAGGCACACGGCCCACGAACTGCTGCAGGGTCTGACAGAGCAGACCGACCGCTGGCTTGCGCCGCTGAGCCTCCAACCGGGCATGGTCGTGTGTGACAACGGCCGTAACCTGGTGGCGGCTCTGCAGCTCGGCAGACTCACGCACGTGCCATGCCTGGCCCATGTCTTTAATTTGGTGGTTCAGCGCTTTCTGAAAAGCTACCCACGCTTGTCAGACCTGCTCGGAAAGGTGCGCTGGCTCTGCGCACATTTCCGCAAGTCCCACACAGACGCTGCCACCCTGCGCACCCTGCAACATCGGTTTCATCTGCCAGTGCACCGACTGCTGTGCGATGTGCCCACACGGTGGAACTCTACGCTCCACATGTTGGCCAGGCTCTATGAGCAGCGTAGAGCTATAGTGGAATACCAACTCCAACATGGGCGGCGCAGTGGGAGTCAGCCTCCTCAATTCTTTACAGAAGAGTGGGCCTGGTTGGCAGACATCTGCCAGGTCCTTGGAAACTTTGAGGAGTCTACCCAGGTGGTGAGCGGCGATGCTGCAATCATTAGCGTCACCATTCCTCTGCTATGCCTCTTGAGAAGTTCCCTGCAAAGCATAAAGGCAGACGCTTTGCGCTCGGAAACGGAGGCGGGGGAAGACAGTATGTCGCTGGATAGTCAGAGCACCCTCATGTCTATATCTCAGCGCGTTGAGGAGGAGGAGGAGGAGGAGGAGGAGGTGGAGGAGCATGAGGAGGAGGGGGAAGAGACAGCTTGGCCCACTGCTGAGGGTACCTATGCTGCTTGCCTGTCATCCTTTCAGCGTGTATGGCCTGAGGAGGAGGAGGAGGAGAAGGAGGATCCTGAAAGTGATCTTCCTAGTGAGGATAGCCATGTGTTGCGTACAGGTACCCTGGCACACATGGCTGACTTCATGTTAGGACGCCTTTCTCGTGACCCTTGCGTTACACGCATTCTGGCCACTACGGATTACTGGGTGTACACACTGCTCGACCCACGGTATAAGGAGAACCTTTCCACTCTCATACCCGAAGAGGAAAGGGGTTCGAGAGTGATGCTATACCACAGGGCGCTGGCGGACAAACTGATGGTAAAATTCCCATCTGACAACGCTAGTGGCAGAAGGCGCAGTTCCGAGGGCCAGGTAGCAGGGGAGGCGCGGAGATCAGGCAGCATGTACAGCGCAAGCAGGGGAACACTCTCCAAGGCCTTTGACAGCTTTATGGCTCCCCACCAAGACTGTGTCACCGCTCCCCAGTCACGGCTGAGTCGGCGGGAGCACTGTAAAAAGATGGTGAGGGAGTACGTAGCCGATCACACGACCGTCCTACGTGACGCCTCTGCCCCCTACAACTACTGGGTGTCGAAGCTGGACACGTGGCCTGAACTCGCGCTGTATGCCCTGGAGGTGCTTGCTTGTCCTGCGGCTAGCGTCTTGTCAGAGAGGGTGTTTAGTGCGGCTGGGGGAATCATCACAGATAAGCGTAGCCGCCTGTCAACCGACAGTGCCGACAGGCTTACACTCATCAAGATGAACAAAGCCTGGATTTCCCCAGACTTCTCTTCTCCACCAGCGGACAGCAGCGATACCTAAACAATACGTAGGCTGCACCCGCGGATGGAAGCATCGTTCTCTATCACCATCAAAAACGGGGACCTTTTTGCTTCATCAATCTGTGTATTCTATTCATCCTCCTCCTCCTGCTCCTCCTCCTGAAACCTCACGTAATCACGCCGAACGGGCAATTTTTCTTAGGCCCACAAGGCTCAGTCATATAATTTTTGTAAACAATTTTTATACGTTTCAATGCTCATTAAAGCGTTGAAACTTTCACCTCAACCAATTTTTATTTTAACTGGGCTGCCTCCAGGCCTAGTTACCACTTAAGCCACATTAACCAAAGCGATTAATGGGTTTCACCTGCCCTCTTGGTTGGGCATGGGCAATTTTTTTGAGGTACATTAGTACTGTTGGTACACCAATTTTTGGGGGCCCTCGCCTACAGTGTAATCCAATTAATTTTTAGCCCACCTGCATTAAACATGACATTACCTCAGCTGTGCTGGGCACTGCAATGGGATATATTTATGTACCGCCGGTGGGTTCCAGGGAGCCACCCATGCTGTGGGTCCACAGGGACTTCACAATAGGGAGTTGTACCTGCCTGTGTCTATGAATTAAAAACCCCGGTCAGGTTGGGGCATGCAGTGTGGGCCGAAGCCCACCTGCATTTAATCTGACGTTAGCTCTGCTGTCCAGGGCACTGCAATGGGATACATTTATGTACAGCCGGTGGGTTCCAGGGAGCCACCCATGCTGTGGGTGCACACGGAATTCCCATTGCGGAGTTGTACCTGCCTGTGACTATTTATAAAAAACCCCGGTCTGACTGGGGCATGCAGACACCTTGACAGAATGAATAGTGTGTGGCACATAGGTTCCCCATTGCTATGCCCACGTGTGCAGCTCCAGATGGAGGTGGCACAGGATTATATTTCTCATTGCTTCTGTACAGCATTGTGGGCTATCGCCCCGCCCCTTTTAAAGAGGGTCGCTGCCTAGCCGTGCCAACCCTCTGCAGTGTGTGCCTGCGGTTCCTCCTCATGGCAGACGCACTTATAAATAGACATCAGGGTGGTGTGGCATGAGTGCAGCTGAAGGCTGCGCAGGGACACTTTGGTGTGCGCTGTGGGGGGGGGGGGGGGTTGGGCAGCATGTAACCCAGGAGAAGTGGCAGCGGAGTGTCATGCAGGCAGTGATTGTGCTTTGTTGGAGGTAGTGTGGTGCTGTTGGGAAGGGGGGGGGGCACTCTTGCCGCTATTGTGGCTTAATAGTGGGACCTGGGAACGTGAGATGCAGCCCAACATGTAGCCCCTCGCCTGCCCTATCCGTTGCTGTGTCGTTCCCATCACTTTCTTGAATTGCCCAGATTTTCACAAATGGAAACCTTAGCGAGCATCGGCGAAATACAAAAATGCTCGGGTCACCCATTGACTTCAATGGGGTTCGTTATTCGAAACGAAACCTCGAGCATCGTGAAAATTTCGTCCCGAGTAACGAGCACCCGAGCATTTTGGTGCTCACTCATCTCTAATTTTGATCCTTGATTTTTTGTATTTAGGGTCTGATGAGAAAATAGCTACCAAGGCTGCGACCCCCCCTAAAACTGGTCCATATCTACAATTCATGGATGTGTAATATAAAGCTTTCCCTGCCTCATCCTGGCATTATTGTCAAATTGTCCCTCACATTGAATTTGATCAGAGTGACTGAGATGTTTTCATACCTGCTGCTAAGTCCTTTGGCTTCAACCCCAGCAAATATATCTGATCCGATATCTGATGTGTCCACCACAAATGGAGCCTCCTTTTGAGTGGAAAACTTGGCATTCTTTCCAGATACAAAAAAAGCATAAAAAAAAGCAAAAAACAAAAAAGCAACAGGAACAACCAACAAAAGACAATTACAAACCAAAGAAGTTATCATTAATGTAGAACAAGATTGTAATAGGCAAACACATTCTATACATTCTGAAATATAGTAGCGGCACGCCGGTCTACGATGCAGGATAGTTGTGCATTGTGATTTCTTGATCATTTACATGTTGGGGTTGAAGGGTAAGTGTATTTAACTTCGTTTAGTTTTCTTATAGGCATAAAAAATAAGCAACTTTCCAATTTGCTTTGATTAGAATCTCTAATTGTTTTACGTCTACAGCTCACATGCAGACCTAAGTGTCTCCATGGTTACAGACTACAATTTTCTGCTGTACAGTCTGATCCCTCCCTCCTTCTACCACTTTTTGCTAACATACATTTGATAGGATCTTTGGTCTCCAAGTCGCCTCAGTTTCTCTTCCCTGCACTTACTCCTGGTTGGAGAACGTATAGACCTGTATTTCGCATCACCCAATGGCCACTTTCTTTAGACTATTTTAGAAAAGATTTACCGCATTTTATGACCCCTTTTATCCTTATATTTTTGATATGCCCCTTTTTTCTAGGTACTTTTCAAAACTATTGAGGCAGGTGTAAAAAGTGACTAAGACACATAATAAATGTGGTGCGCGCTGGGTAATCCATGTTTTTAGCTTAATTGCTGACAGATTTCTGATACATTGTTTTAAGTAAATCTCTTGAATCGTGTGTCTCACAGAAACTACGCCAAAACGTCTTCAGGACTGTAGAATGTATAGAAACAAGATGTAGGTGAACCCAATTATCCATTAAAGGGGTTATCCAGCATCCAATTTTGTTTAGAAACCTGCCCAGTGTGATAGGAAAACTTAACGTCAACCTCCCCTTCCCCACAGATTCCATTCTGCTAGTGCCCCGCTGCTCTCATTCCTGCTGCAGTGATGATGTCACTGACACCAGGGACATGTGACTGCTGCAGCCAATCACCAGTTCACTTTAGCTGATCATTGCTGCAGCATTAGTGAGTGTAAAGCCGCAGGTGATCAGGCACCTGCAGATTGAAATCCGTGGGGGGTACAGGTGAGGTGAGAAGGATCTTTTAATGTTTTCCCACCAACATGGGCAGTTTAAAAAAAATAAATTGTGGATGGATAACCCTTTAAGTCAAATGCGTCAAACTCAAGACCTGTGGGTCAAACCCGTCCCGCCGTGTCATTTTATGTGGCCCATGAGGTCGGGATGCAGAATAGTCTTTTCTGGTTCAGAGGGTCCTGGGCTACAGTGGGAAGACCCTCTGGAAGACTCAGTTGCAGGCTGCTGCTGTGTACCGGGATCGCGGTTGACATATTGGTCCTACACTATGCCGTCTGTTGCCTGCGGACTGAGCACTTTAGCTTATACTACAGCCCCCCAAGACCTTTGGTTTACACCCCCTGTTTTCTTCTCCTGCTAAGCCTATCCTGCAGTACAGCGCTGTTTGCCGGGGCTCAGGCCATGAGGCAACTTGTACATCCCGGCCGGTGCTCACTATCCTGAAGACGACGGTCTGTTCCGGCCTGCATGTTAATATCCTGAGAGCCTGCCGCACAGATCAGAGAGGGAGTTGTGCGATCTTACTGCTTAACCCAGTAAGGGCTCCACCCTAAGGAATGTTTGGGCACCCTTCACCAGGTTCTGCTAACTTCCATAATTTTTCCCTTTCTTTGTCTACCTGGCAGTTTAAAGTCAAGTATCTTTTTCTGGATGCCTTTTTTCTGGTTCCATCTGTTCTCCGTTTCCCCCCGCCCCCTTTTTTAACATATTCTTTAAAATACAGTCTTACGATTTCAAATGGCCCTTTAAAGGCAACCGTAATACTGATGTGGGCCTCGGTGATGGACGTGATGGAAATATTTAGATACTCTTGAATATTTAATTTCTCCAGAGTTTTCTGAAGCTCGGACGTGATTGGCTAGATTGCCTTGTAGAGGTTGTCCAGGGTTAGAAAAATATGGCTGCTTACTTCGAAAAACAGCACCCCACCTGTCCACAGGTTGTATGTGATATTGCAGCTCAGCCCACTCACTTCAATGAATCTAAGCTACATGTTTTTCAAATCTTTGACAAGATCTTTAAGGGTGTTCACCATTGAAAGCATTTTCTTTTTGTTACAAGAATTAACTAAAAATAAGTTAATGACAGAGCGCCCTGCTGCTAGGAGCCCCGGTGATCAGCTCTAGACTATGAAAAACTAAGCAGCCAATGTTCAATTTCCCCACAGCACCCCCACAGGAGAAATGATGCACTGCATAGTGCTGATTAAAAGCAATACAATGTCTATGGTACATAAATATGTGCTCAGTCCTCCAACTAGAGAGGCTTTTTCCCCTCCTTGTAACGATGGACATACGTTCAAGACAATGATGATTGATAGGACCGTTTGTACAAACAATTCCACCAGCAACTGTAAGAGGGAAGTAAAGAAAGAGGTCCAGAGTCATGGAATCATCTAAAAGAAGTACTACTCATCTGCCCCTAGTGGCCGGTTCTCTGCAGGTCTACATTTCTGGGTGTTTGTCCTGACTAACATGTTATTTTTTCTAATAATTATTAAAACTTTTAAACTATTTATTTTTTAGTTTGATTGCCCATTGAGCATAATTAAATGCCAGAGTATTATATTAGACCCATTCTGACAGGCAGCCTATTAAGTCACATCACAGGCAATCAGCCATGGCAGCCCTGGTGGCCTTCAGACGGCCCCAAGTTGCTATGGCAACCAAACAAACCCAATCGCAATCTTATTGTGGAGGGGCCGTTTCGGACATTTAAAGGGTTAACAGCCGCGATCAGCGTGATCTCTGATCATGGCTGTTGCAGGCAGGTGTTAGCTGTCCAAGACTGCCCACCTCTGATCCTGCTCTACATATACCCTTAACCCCCATGACATATATATATGTCCCGTGGCATTAAGAGGTTAAAAAAGTGATACCAAGAAAATGGCACAGGAATAACAGTGATGCGGGTGCCGGTGAGGAGGGGGACGTTTGAAAGACTCACAGAGTAGAAATTGAGGGACAGTGTGCTTTCAAATGATCCCGAACTCCCGTTCTTCACATGGACTGTGGCTACTCTAGAAGAAGGAAAAAAATATGTAAGACTGAAACATACATGAGTGGAATGCGCCTGGAGGATTGATACTCGAAATGCGTCGACAGCTGAGGAGCAAACTTACCTTTGGTCAAAGGCAGCATGGCTGACCAGATAGTTGGACTGATAAGTGCAGGTAAAAGTGTAATTCACCGGTTGGCTTTTGACGATCAACGTGCTGTCGTTGGAAACTATCGAGTTGTAAAAATGGTAGATTGGGTTCTTGAACTAGAAAAGAAGTTCTAAGTCAGTCACTGGTTCGAACATCCACTAAAGTCAGAGGCATCCATCATCTGCTAATTAACCCCCATTGTATAACACAAGGCATGTGTGTCAAGCTCAAGGCCTGTGGGCCAAATCTGGCCCACCACATCATTTAATGTGGCCCGTGAGGCCCAGATGTAGAAGAGCCTCTTCTTGATCAGAGGGCCTTGAGCATTGTGGACTTGTCTGTGGCCTGACGTTGGCTACCAAGATCGAGGTCGCCATCTTTGTCCTATACTGTGATGTCGGGTCCATGCGGACTGTTACTGGTGTGCACGGCCGTTGGCTTCTTCTGCTGAGCCTATCTTGCAGTAAAGAACTCAGACTGTGAGGAGGCTTGTGCATCCCAGCTGGTCCTCACTACCATCCTGCAGAGGACAGTCTGCTGCCGCCTGCCTGTACATATCCTGAGCCTGCTGCATGGATCAGAGAGGATATTGTGCTATACTGATGCTATGTAACCCGGTAAGGCTGGGTTCACACGGGACAGATTTGAGGGGGAAATTCCGTGCGGAATCAGTGGGCAAATCCGCCTGTGGCTCCTAATCCCAGGATTAGCCAGCCATGTGGAGGAAATTTTGCAAAAATCTCGCCCACACGGGGTGTCCAATCCGTCGTGGCAAAGCTAGATGGAACTAGTGATGCAGCGCAAAATTGACAGCCGCAGTATGTTTTTCCGTTGCAGCCTCACTCTTCTCTATGGGGAGAGAAAGCCGGTAGCCGAACAGCTCTAAAACCCCACGACAAAATGCCACGGGTTTTGAAGCTGCGTCTCTCTGGCGGAAAACTCGTGGCTTTTCCGTGCAGCCAAGCCACGAGATTTCCGCGGGATTTTTATCCCGTGGGAACCCAGCCTAAGGGCTCGGCTTTAAGACATTTTTTGGGAACTTTTCACCAGTTGCAAAAACGTAGTACAGAGCGAGATCGCGTGAATACAGAAGTGTTTCCCAGCTGCACGTTGTTCTTATGAATCAATCATCACAAAATAGGAGAAAAACGGAATAACTCATTGAAAGAGCACTGCAGCCAAACGCAACATTCCCTAACAGCGTCGGCTGCCGTACCGCCTCGGACGGGTCCCGTAGACCTTCACCCAGCAACAGCAGCCTGAACTAGTAACGCCCCGCCCACCAGAAGAAGACCCTTGTTTCTTTTGGGTACCCCTCATACAAAGCACCTCCACTCCTCTAGATGTGTTTAAAGATGTAACAAATGTATCAACATCGTGCAACATTTGATGCATTTTGACCTCAAGAAGGGGAAGAAAAGCTGAAATGCGGTGTCGAAAATTCCCCTGATAAGTCCCACCATTTATTTATCATCTAGATGGAAATTTCTCATTTATTTTTGGAAGCTCTTCAATCATTTGACGAATGCAGCGGGATCGTTAGCGGCGTTGCAGGAAGCACTCACATCAGATTGGGTTCCACAGTAGGATTTGTTCCTTGGAGATAAATCAGGGATGGTGAACTGATAATACCCGTTCTCGATAATTCCATTATAGCACACCCCGCCGAGGGCCAGCTGGTGGATCTCCCATCCGTAGGGGCACTCAGGGATTTTAGCCACAATAGATTTGGGATAACAATGAACGATAATCACATCTGGAAGACAAACAGTGACAACATTTCATCGTCCCTCAATACTGAATCAGCAGTTTTAGATACATTTTCTATGTTTGCCACTTTGTATGATATTAATTGACAAGTGTTACAAGATTAACCACTTTAGGACCACCGAACAACTCTAAATGTCCTGATGTGTGTATGGACTGGGCTCAGGAGCCAAGTCTGCTCCATATCCAATGGCCATGATCAGATTTAGCTGTTGACGTGCCCCGGTCAAAGTTGACCGCTCTTGAAGGCTCTCAAGGGTGCCCCGCATAAATGCTTATCAAGCCCTGCCAGAAGCTTCATCAAAAATCACTATATACTGCAACACTGAAGTATTCCAGTGTATAGTACAAGTGATCAAATGACCAGACGTTCAGGTAAAAAAAACTAAACAAACCCCACATATTTGGTATCGCCCAAACTATTAAAATATTGCAATATTTATGCCGCATGGTGAAGGCGATAGAAAAACAAAGAAAGACAGAATGCCAGAATTACAGAACTGTGAACGCTGTAAAAACTGAACCCACCAAAAATGGCGCAATTGCATTTTTATTTTCCCCACTTTTTAAAGGTTTTTCTGTACATTATAATATACATTTCTGGGACTTAAAGGCTTTGTCCCACTGCTAGTTATTTTTTTGTAGGAAGCGGATAGCTCTGTACATTGTACAGTGGCATGGGTTTCGTACCGCAGTCCAATTCACTTCAATAGCACTCACCCTGCAGTACCAACCTGGGTCACTACACAAAGTGTGGAGCTGTCCTCTTTCTGCAGCAAAACAGCTAGAAGCAGGATGACCCCTTTAACTACTGATAACCTGTCCTTAGGATATGTTATCTATATATGATTGGTAAGGAGTCTCGCTCGTGATCAGGTGTTCGCCAGGCCTGCTGTCAGAGCAGACAACTCTGTCCACATTCCACCAGGCCAGGTTGGTACTACACTGAAGTCAATGGGAACTGCGCCTGGAATACCAACACGGGCCACTGCAATGTGGACAGAGCTGTTTGCAATGACAGTGGGCTCCGTGAACAGCTAATCAGCAGAGCTGCAGAACAGTGGAGCCCGCCAATCACCCGTTGACCTATCCTACGGACCAGTTATCAATAGTTAAATCCATGGAAAATCACTTTAATGGAATTTCAAAAACACAGTTTTCATGCTGTTTCTGTGGGTTTTTTGAAATCCATTTTGTTTTTTGCTAAATTCAGCACTAAATTTGAAAAAGGGGGAAAGTAGGAGTTCACTGATGGGATGAAGTGAGGTCAGTATGACTTTGTGAGGTCAGTATGACTTTGTGAGGTCAGTATGACGTTGGTACTGAACAGATTTAAATACATTTTTTTCTCCCCAGACCGCCCCTTTAAGGGCTTTTCATTACTTACCTGCTTTATTGGGAACACACTTTCCTGTGGAGCTTGCAATCAGGATTGCTAACAAAGCGAGTGCAAAGAGCACCATTTCTTCAAGGTTGACTTGTGTACTAAAAACTTTATGAAACGAGACACCAGAAAGTAAGAACGGGGCTCAGAAGTCTCACAAAACAAGGACGGCCAGCTGTGATGTCTTCATTTCTTCATTTCTCTTCCTGGAAGAATGAGGATAAATGAAGAACGGGTTTAAGAGGTTGCCTTGTTGTAAACTATTGATGGTGTATCCTTAGGATAGGAAACCAATAGCAAATCAGCAGGAGGCCGGCACTCAGGACCCCTGCTGATCAGCTGTTCACCGGGCCAGTGCACTCATGTGTTGAGCTGATTTCTGCAGGAAGCTCTAGTGGCCAGGCTTGGTATTACAGGCAAAATTCCTATTCATTACAGTACCTGCAATACCAAGCCTGGCCACTTCAGTAGGAACAGAGCTGCCTGCTTGCTACAGAAATCAGCTCAGTGAACAAGTGAACAAGCCTGGTGAACAGCTGATTAGCAAGGCTCTTGGGCAGCAGACCTCCATCAATCTACTATTCATGGCCTACCCAACAGCTGGTCCATCAATTCTTTACAACTGGGCAAACCCCTTTAATTCATGAGTCAAGGGAAAGAAGTTGGAATCACCATAAAACATTAAAAATATCCCCATTATTCTACGTTATTATATTTTACTTCATAATCAGCACTCAGTTTACACCCCCTCCCCCCCCCTATCATTTTTGGATAAGCAGAGCTTGTTCTATTTTTAATGGCTGTTGTTGCAGTTCTATCAGGGCTGCCAACATGATTTTGGTGACATTCTAAAGCTAAGCTTACATCAAGCACACGTTGGGAGCCCTTAGAGAATCGGCGCTACAGCCATTTGAAGTTTAATTCGGAATACTGAATTTACAGCTGTCATTTCAGTCAGTGTGTGCAGAGCAGAGGGGGTGTGGAGAGCAGCAGAGAAGACCTGGGACTCTTCTGTACAGTCTCTCTGGGGACATAGACTTTTCAGTTATTACTCCCATCAATTAGAGAGCATATTTGCTCTCTGATTGTCACATATGGGTTTTTTCCCAGAAAAGGTTTCAAACGATGAGAACCTGCTCATCTAATCACTCCTCTACATCGTTTAACCCTGCAGATGCTGCAGTCATTGCTAACCATGGTATCTAAATGTTTTTACAGAAAAAAAAAACATTTTCCCACTCTATACAAGGCATTAAATATTTTTTAAAAATTAAACCCCTCCTACAAATAATTGGTATTGCCGCATTTATAACAACTTATATTATAAAATATTACATTAATTTATCCAGCATGGAAAATTCCATAAAAATTAGAGATGAGCGAACGCGTTCGTCCGAGCTTGATATTCGTGCGAATATTAGGGTGTTCGGGATGTTCGCTATTCGTAACGAACACCATGCGGTGTTCTGGTTACTTTCACTTCCTTCCCTGAGACGTTAGCGCGCTTTTCTGGCCAATTGAAAGACAGGGAAGGCATTACAACTTCCCCCTGTGACGTTCCAGCCCTATACCACCCCCCTGCTGTGAGTGGCTGGGGCGATCAGGTGTTCGCCTAATATAAAAGTCGGCCCCTCCCGCGGCTCGCCTCAGATGCGGTGTGAGTTAGATGAGGGACAGTGCTGTTTATACCGGAGCTGCTGTAGGGAAAGAATTGGTAGTTAGTGTAGGCTTCAAGACCCCCCAAAGGTCCTTATTAGGGCCACTGATAGCTGTGTGTTGGCTGCTGTTAGCAGTGGGATTTTTTTTTTTCTCAAAATCGCCTCTGCAGACCGTTGCACCTGGCATTAGGGACAGAAGTGCTGCATAGGCAGGGAGAGTGTTAGGAGTGAGTGTAGCCTTCAAGAACCTCAACGGTCCTTTCTAGGGCCATATTTATCCGTGTGCAGTACTGTCCAGGCTGCTGTTAGCTGTGCTGCATTTTTTTTGGGCTTCTCAAAATCGCCTCTGCAGAGCATTCCACCCTCCATTGATACTGCAGGGAAAGAATTGTATAGGCAGGGCCACAACACAGTTATTATTCATAGAATATACGCAGTGCTGCCTTTTGGTGCCAAAAAACTGAAAACAAATCTATTTGTCCAGCCTCTGTCCGTCCTTACGCCTGTGGAGACGTGTGAGCTGCGTGAAAAACATTGCTAAATCATACGCAGCCAGCTACGCTTTACTGCTGGCTTCGCCATTTGCTTTCCTTAATTGGGAAAAAAAATACCTGCTCTGCCAGAGTTATAATAACTCTGCTACCCTCACGTTCTGTGACACATAAGCAGGGACACAGCACAGTTATTAAACTTCTCATGTTCATAGAATATACGCAGTGCTGCCTGTTGGTGGGAAAAAACTGAAAACAAATCTATTTGTCCAGCCTCTGTCCGTCCTTACGGGCGGTGGAGACGTGTGAGCTGCGTGAAGAACAGTGCTAAATCATACGCACCCAGCTACGCTTTACTGCTGGCTTCGCCATTTGCTTTCCTTAATTGGGAAAAAAAATACCTGCTCTGCCAGAGTTATAATAACTCTGCTACCCTCACGTTCTGTGACACATAAGCAGGGACACAGCACAGTTATTAAACTTCTCATGTTCATAGAATATACGCAGTGCTGCCTTTTGGTGGGAAAAAACTGAAAACAAATCTATTTGTCCAGCCTCTGTCCGTCCTTACGGGCGGTGGAGACGTGTGAGCTGCGTGAAGAACAGTGCTAAATCATACGCACCCAGCTACGCTTTACTGCTGGCTTCGCCATTTGCTTTCCTTAATTGGGAAAAAAAATACCTGCTCTGCCAGAGTTATAATAACTCTGCTACCCTCACGTTCTGTGACACATAAGCAGGGACACAGCACAGTTATTAAACTTAGATAATTCATTCACTAGAGGCAGTGGGGCCTTTCGTTTTCCAAAAAGGGCAAAAATTATATTTGGCCTGCAGTCTTGCGCCAATTTATTTCCTGCCTGTGAAATCAAATCACTGGTAATACAGCATGCTGAGGGGTAGGGGTAGGCCTAGAGGACGTGGACGCGGCCGAGGACGCGGAGGGCCAAGTCAGGGTGTGGGCACAGGCCAAGCTCCTGATCCAGGTGTGTCGCAGCCGACTGCTGCGCGATTAGGAGAGAGGCACGTTTCTGGCGTCCCCACATTCATCGCCCAATTAATGGGTCCACGCGGGAGACGGTTATTAGAAAATGAGCAGTGTGAGCAGGTCCTGTCCTGGATGGCAGAAAGTGCTTCGAGCAACCTATCGTCTACCCGCAGTTCTGCGCCGTCCACTGCTGCCAATCCGAATCCTCTGTCTGCTGCTCCTCCTTCCTCCCAGCCTCCTCACTCCACTACAATAACACCTGCTCAGGAGCGGGAGCACTCCCAGGAACTGTTCTCGGGCCCCTGCTTAGATTGGGCAGCAGCGGTTCCTCTCCCACCAGAGGAGTTTATCGTCACTGATGCCCAACCATTCGAAAGTTCCCGGGGTCCGGGGGAAGAGGCTGGGGACTTCCGCCAACTGTCTCAACAACTTTCTGTGGGTGAGGAGGACGATGACGATCAGACACAGTTGTCTATCAGTGAGGTAGTAGTAAGGGCAGTAAGTCCGAGGGAGCAGCGCACAGAGGATTCGGAGGAAGAGCAGCAGGACGATGAGGTGACTGACCCCACCTGGTGTGCAACGCTTACTCAGGAGGACAGGTCTTCAGAGGGGGAGTCAAGGGCATCAGCAGGGCAGGTTGCAAGAGGCAGTGCAGTGGCCAGGGGTAGAGGCAGGGCCAGACCGAATAATCCACCAAGTGTTTCCCAAAGCGCCCCCTCGCGCCATGCCACCCTGCGGAGGCCGAGGTGCTCTAAGGTCTGGCAGTTTTTCACAGAGACGCCTGACGACCGACGAACAGTGGTGTGCAACCTTTGTCGCGCAAAGCTCAGCCGGGGAGCCAACACCAACAGCCTCACCACCACCACCATGCGCAGACATATGATGGCCAAGCACCCCGCAAGGTGGGACAAAGGCCGTTCACCGCCTCCGGTTTGCACCCCTGCCTCTCCCCCTGTGCCCCAACCTGCCACTGAGATGCAACCCCCCTCTCAGGACACAGGCACTACCGCCTCATGGCCTGCACCCACACCCTCATCTCCGCTGTCCTCGGCCCCATCCAGCAGTGTAGTTCAGCGCACCGTTCAGCCGTCGCTTGCGCAAGTGTTCGAGCGCAAGCGCAAGTACGCCGCCACGCACCCGCACGCTCAAACGTTAACCGTCCGCATAGCAAAATTCATCAGCCTTGAGATGCTGCCGTATAGGGTTGTGGAAACGGAGTCCTTCAAAAGTATCATGGAGGCGGCGGCCCCGCGCTACTCAGTTCCCAGTCGCCACTACTTTTCCCGATGTGCCGTCCCAGCCCTGCACGACCACGTCTCCCGCAACATTGTGCGCGCCCTCACCAACGCGGTTACTGCCACGGTCCACTTAACTACGGACACGTGGACAAGCACAGGCGGGCAGGGCCACTACATCTCCCTGACGGCACATTGGGTGAATTTAGTGGAGGCTGGGACAGAGTCAGAGCCTGGGACCGCTCACGTCCTACCCACCCCCAGAATTGCGGGCCCCAGCTCGGTGCTGGTATCTGCGGAGGTGTATGCTTCCTCCACTAAAGCACCCTCCTCCTCCTCCTCCTCCTCTGTCTCACAATCAAGATGTGTTAGCAGCAGGACGTCGCCAGCAGTCGGTGTCGCGCGGTGTGGCAGCACAGCGGTGGGCAAGCGTCAGCAGGCCGTGCTGAAACTACTCAGCTTAGGCGATAAGAGGCACACGGCCCACGAACTGCTGCAGGGTCTGACACAGCAGACCGACCGCTGGCTTGCGCCGCTGAGCCTCCAACCGGGCATGGTCGTGTGTGACAACGGCCGTAACCTGGTGGCGGCTCTGCAGCTCGGCAGCCTCACGCACGTGCCATGCCTGGCCCACGTCTTTAATTTGGTGGTTCAGCGCTTTCTGAAAAGCTACCCACGCTTGTCAGACCTGCTCGTAAAGGCGCGCCGGCTCTGCGCACATTTCCGCAAGTCCCACACGGACGCTGCCACCCTGCGCACCCTGCAACATCACTTTAAGCTGCCAGTGCACCGACTGCTGTGCGACGTGCCCACACGGTGGAACTCTACGCTCCACATGTTGGCCAGGCTCTATGAACAACGTAGAGCTATAGTCGAATACCAACTCCAACATGGGCGGCGCAGTGGGAGTCAGCCTCCTCAATTCCTTTCAGAAGAGTGGGCCTGGTTGGCAGACATCTGCCATGTCCTTGGTAATTTTGAGGAGTCTACCCAGGTGGTGAGCGGCGATGCTGCAATCATTAGCGTCACCATTCCTCTGCTATGCATCTTGAGAAATTCCCTGCAAACCATAAAGGCAGCTGCTTTGCGCTCGGAAACAGAGTCGGGGGAAGACAGTATGCCGCTGGATAGTCAGGGCACCCTCCTGTCTATTTCTCAGCGCGTACAGGAGGAGGAGGAGGAGCATGAGGAGGATGAGGAGGAGGGGGAAGAGACAGCTTGGCCCGCTGCTGACGGTACACCGGCTGATTGCCTGTCATCCTTTCAGTGTGTATGGCCTGAGGAGGAGGAGGAGGAGGAGGAGGAGGATCCTGATAGTGATCTTCCTAGTGAAGACAGCCATGTGTTGCGTACAGGTACCCTGGCACACATGGCTGACTTCATGTTAGGATGCCTTTCTCGTGACCCTCGCGTTGCACGCATTCTGGCCACGACGGATTACTGGGTGTACACACTGCTCGATCCACGGTATAAGGAGAACCTGCCCACTCTGATTCCCGAAGAGGAAAGGGGTTAGAGAGTGTTGCTATACCACAGGACCCTTGCGGACAAGCTGATGGTAAAATTCCCAGCCGACAGCGCTAGTGGCAGAAGGCGCAGTACCGAGGGCAAGGTAGAAGGGGATGTGCGTAGATCGAGCAGCATGTACATCCCAGGCAGTGCAACAGTCTTTAAGGGCCTGGCCAGCTTTATGTCTCCCCACCAAGACTGTGTCACCGCTCCCCAGTCAAGGCTGAGTCGGCGGGAGCACTGTAAAAGGATGGTGAGGGAGTACGTAGCCGATCGCACGACCATCCTTGGTGACGCCTCTGCCCCCTACAACTACTGGGTGTCGAAGCTGGACACGTGGCCTGAACTAGCGCTGTATGCCCTGGAGGTGCTTGCTTGTCCTGCGGCTAGCGTGTTGTCAGAGAGGGTGTTTAGTGCGGCTGGGGGAATCATCACGGATAAGCGTAGCCGCTTGTCAACCGACAGTGCCGACAGGCTAACACTCATCAAGATGAACAAAGGCTGGATTTCCCCAGACTTCTCTTCTCCACCAGCGGACAGCAGCGATACGTAAGCAATACGTAGGCTGCACCCGCGGATGGAAGCATCGTTCTCTCTCACCATCCAAAACGGGGACATTTCTGCTTCATCAATCTGTGTCTAATATTCCTCCTCCTCCTCCTGCTCCTCCTCCTGAAACCTCACGTAATCACGCTGAACGGGCAATTTTTCTTAGGGCCACAAGGCTCACTCAAATAATTTTTCAGAACAATTTTTATAAGTTTCAATGCGCTTAAAAGCGTTGGAACTTTAACTTGAACCAATTTTTCGTTACACTGGGCTGCCTCCAGGCCTAGTTACCACTTAAGCCACATTAACCAAAGCGATTAATGGGTTTCACCTGCCCTCTTGGCTGGCCATGGCCAATTTTTTTGATGTACATTAGTACTGTTGATACAGCAATTTTTGTGGGCCCTCGCCTACAGTGTAATCAAATTAATTTTTAGCCCACCTGCATTACAGCTGACGTTACATCCGCTGTGTTGGGCACTGCAATGGGATATATTTATGTACCGCCGGTGGCTTCCTGGCACCCACCCAGGCAGTGGGTCCACAGGGAGTTAAACCTACATGTGTCCACTTGTAAAGAACCCCAGTCTGACTGGGGCATGCAGTGTGGGCCGAAGCCCACCTGTATTACGCACGACATTACTACCTCAGCTGTGTTGGGCAATGCAATGGGATATTTCTATGTACCGCCGGTGGCTTCCGGGCACCCACCCAGGCAGTGGGTCCACAGGGAGTTAAACCTACATGTGTCCACTTGTAAAGAACCCCAGTCTGACTGGGGCATGCAGTGTGGGCCGAAGCCCACCTGTATTACGCACGACATTACTACCTCAGCTGTGTTGGGCAATGCAATGGGATATTTCTATGTACCGCCGGTGGCTTCCTGGCACCCACCTAGGCAGTGGGTCCACAGGGAGTTTAACCTACATGTGTCCACTTGTAAAGAACCCCAGTCTGACTGGGGCATGCAGTGTGGGCCGAAACCCACCTGCATTAACCCTTTCCAGTCCACTGTGTGACCTGTGAAGACATTAGGGTTTAAGGCTGTACAGCTCCGTTGTTGGTAGACGTCCGTCGGGGTTCTCTTACTGTATATTGCCAGCCTCTCTGCTGTCGGAGCCTATCCTACGTGTCAGCTCATGCAGTACTGGCTTTAGCCAGCATATAGCGCCGTTGTATAACGGCAGAAAAAGAGTAAGCCCCCTAGGAAAACCATATACAAATTGGATTGGAAAGGGTTAAGCACAACATTACTACCTCAGCTGTGTTGGGCAATGCAATGGGATATTTCTGTGTACCGCCGGTGGGTTCCAGGGAGCCACCCATGCTGTGGGTCGACAGGGACTTCACAATAGGGAGTTGTACCTGCCTGTGTCTATGAATTAAAAAGCCCGGTCTGACTGGGGCATGCAGACACCTTGACAGAATGAATAGTGTGTGGCACATAGGTTCCCCATTGCTATGCCCACGTGTGCAGCTCCTGATGGCGGTGGCACAGGATTCTATTTCTCATTGCTTCTGTACAGCATTGTGGGCTATCGCTCCGCCACTTTTAAAGAGGGTCGCTGCCTAGCCGTGCCAACCTCTGCAGTGTGTGCCTGCGGTCCCTCGTCATGGCAGACGCAATTCTAAATAGACATGAGGGTGGTGTGGCATGAGGGCAGCTGAAGGCTGCGCAGGGACACTTTGGTGTGCGCTGTGGGGGGGGAGGGGGGGCGGTTGGGCAGCATGTAACTCAGGAGAAGTGGCAGTGGAGTGTCATGCATGCAGTGATTGTGCTTTGTTGGAGGTAGTGTGGTGCTTAGCTAAGGTATGCCATGCTAATGAGGGCTTTTCAGAAGTAAAAGTTGTTGGGAGGGGGGGGGGCCCACTCTTGCCGGTATTGTGGCTTAATAGTGGGACCTGTGAACTTGAGATGCAGCCCAACATGTAGCCCCTCGCCTGCCCTATCCGTCACTGTGTCATTCCCATCACTTTCTTGAATTGCCCAGATTTTCACACATGAAAACCTTAGCGAGCATCGGCGAAATACAAAAATGCTCTGGTCGCCCATTGACTTCAATGGGGTTCG
Organism: Eleutherodactylus coqui; assembly: GCF_035609145.1. Lineage (NCBI taxonomy): Eukaryota > Metazoa > Chordata > Amphibia > Anura > Eleutherodactylidae > Eleutherodactylus > Eleutherodactylus coqui. The sequence goes on along the minus strand of NC_089840.1, from coordinate 295,904,608 downwards.
TTGTTCGAAACAAACCCTCGAGCATCACGGGAAGTTTGTTCCGAATAACGAGCACCCGAACATTTTGGTGTTCGCTCATCTCTAATAAAAATGCCAAAATAGCTGTTTTATGATCATCTTCCTTCCCCCAAATCGGGATAAAACATCATTTAAAACTTGTATGTACAGCACCCCAAAATGTTATCAATAAAAGCTACAAGTTGTCCCACAGTAACAGGGCGGGTGCAGATCTGCTGACCGAAAAATAAAACTGCTGAGGTCCTGGGATATGGGGCCACACAAAAAGGATTTTTGCAAGAAAAAAAAGGGTTTATACTGCGCAAAAGTGTAGTTTTGTTGCTGTCATAATTGTACTGAGTCGTAGAATAAATGTAACCAGATTTATAACACAAACTCCAAAAAACAATGGTGAAATAGCTGCCCTCCATTGTTTCCTGTAAAACAAAGAAAAATTGATAAAAGTCATTCAATACATTCTTTGTATCTGACCAGAGGCGTAACTTGAAGCTCGTGGGCCCCAATGCAAAACCTGTAACGGGGCCCCCAACTATAACGCTTTATTCATACGTAGTACTGGGCTTCCGATATGGAGAAGAGAGGCCTTATGGGCCCCCCAAGGCTCCTGGGCCCGGGTGCAACCGCATCCCCTGCATCCTCTATAGTTACGCCCCTGTATCTGACATTGGTTCGGCACAATACAAGGCGTCCTACAGCTACCGCTGGGGAACAGATAGGAAAGTTATGATCTCTGGAACATAAAAGGGGAAACTATTGACTTAAGGCTAAAATGATGTCTGTCACTATAGGGCTGAAAAATGCAATTAGGATGAGAGTTCTGCACCAAATATATTTTCATGAGGCATAAATTCAAAATCTAAGAATAACATTTTCGGGAGGATTTTTCCAATTTTAACGTGACTATTGCGGGGGGGGGGGGGGGTGTCAAAGGGGTTGTCCAGTTGTAAACTATTGATAACCTAATCTTAGGGTAGCTCATCAATAGTAGCTCAGTAGGGGCCCATCACCTGGCAGTAGCCAGGCTTGGTATTGCGGGCATTCATATGAATGGGAACTTTGCTGCAATACCAAGTCTGACCAATGCGGTATGAACGGAGCTGTCTCAGTTCAGTACAGCAGCCCAGAAATAGCTGATCGGCTGGATCCTACGTGGGGGAGCATGCTGATCTATTATTGAGGACCTTTTCTGAAGATAGGCCCTCAATAGTTTACAACTGGACAACCCCTTTAAAGGGAAATGGTCAGCAGTTTTTATGAATATGACCCAATAGCAGTGGTAGATAAATATGTCTATCTTTCTACCCATCTTTTTTCTATGACTGTTGGTACAAGCATGACTGAGAATTGGAACTTTAAAAGATTCTGAGCGACATGTAGATCAGGGAGAGCGGTCCGATGGCTCTTTCAGAAGCTGGGCACCCAATGGGCAGAAGTCTGAGAAGGGTGAGGCATGCAGAACGCACCCCACAGCGGGTGAGTGAGGTAAGCAGCGGCGGTGTGCTGTGACAGTACCCCCCTTACTCCTCCCTGTTGCAGAATAAAACGCCATGATTAATTCAAGGGCGTTGATATTCTCCAGAGGTTCCCACAATCTTGACATCCAAGTTAACGATCACACAGGAATACAGGAGGAGATCCTGGAAAACATCATTCACAAATACTTGAAAAACAGCAGTGGCATTACTCAAACCAAAAGGCAGGACAGGATATTCGCAATGCCCATCTCTGGTGTTAAATACGGTTGTCCACTCATCTCCCTCATGTATCCTGATGAGATCGTATGCCCCACGAAGATGAAGCTTAGTAAACATAGTAGCCCCATGTATCCTGTCAAGCAGTTCAGATATTAGAGGTATTTGTGCTTTATGGTAGAAGTATTCAGACCTCTAATGGATGCATGGTCACAAAGAAGCATCTTTCTTTACAAAGAAGATCCCAGCACCAGCTTGAGCAGAGGACTTTCAGATGGAAGTTCTCTCAAGATTCTCTTTGATACATGCAGACATGGCTTGAGTCTCTAGAAGTTATAATGGATACACTCAACCTCTAGGAGGAGATGCACCTAGAAGGGGGTCGATTGGGCAGTAATATGGTCTATGTGATGATCTCAGCCTCTTTTTTAATAAAAACATCTGCAAACATAATGCATTGTTGAGATAGACCTGGAAGCTCAGAAGGAACGTGTGGCTTGAGGACTGGAGAAATAGCACACAGACAATGGGTATAGCAGCGGGTGCTCCGATGCAGGATTTTTCCAGTATGCCAGTCAATGACTGGAGAATGCAGATAAAGTCAAGGAAGTCCCAGCAATACTGAGTTCATAGCAATGAGTAGGACCATCAAAGAAAATTTCTCTCAGTTTGCAACTCCAGTGGAACGGTGAACCCCTGATGACATCAGACAGGAACTCCCATCAACAGAAGTGACAGAAATGGACTTCAAGGATAGCATAGAAATCCTGTGCTCTACCACCAAGGCCTGGTTGAGGAAGTTCCTGGCAGCGCCAGAGATCAGGTATGCTTCCATAAAAAATTGGAAGATGCAGATAGCAGAAACTTTGGAGAAGACTCAGTGTCACCCAGTTCAGCCTCTCCTACTGGCCCTAGGTGGAGGACGTCTCCCGGCTTTATTGGGCATGGTCTCAGAAAATGTCCCTCACTACCTCAATAGACATACGTTTTACATTTGCCTTCTCAGATGTTCTACAGATGAGAGCTTAGGTCTTTCTGTCTCCATAAGTTCTTCAGAAAATGGAGCAGGAGGAGGCTGAAGAGGTCTGGAGAAACTAGGAGCAAGACGAGTAGTCTTCTTCTCATGAGAGATTTCATGTAGGCATTATCTGAACTGAATATCAATTCTTCAGGCCAAAGAGATGAGGTTCTGGTGTTTGCAGTGCCAGCGGGATCCATGGTCTAATCACACTGTCAGACAGGCAGATGGCGATCCCCCTTGCCACACACTGGTTTCGCAGTGGGCTAAGTGAGGTGGCAGTCCTTAGGGAATCCCAGGCTTTCATGCTTAACCCCTACATGTGGGTTGCTGGCTTTGCTTTGGGGTTCCCAGGCCATTACATGCATAGATAGTCCCGGTTGTGTGGCTGCTAATGCTTCACTGGGACAAGGTGCGGTACCTGATGGTGTGAACTCACATGTAGTAAATAGACATGTTATAGTCAGGGCTATTAGTCAGGGCAGGAAGCAGACAAAGCAGAGTCCAATATATGGAGCCGAGGTCATATTTCCTGTCATGTTCCCAAACAGCCCCATAATTTAGTTTGTAGTGCTGTAGGGAGGTGACAGGCTATCTGTAAAGGCATTGTGTCACCTTGCAGAACCCCCATGAAAATGCGGGTCCCTGGAAGAACAGCTGATTGACCAGCATCCAGTTCCCAGAACCCCCAGCAATCAGCTGATTACACTGAGGGAAGCCGTGGCCAGCCGCACATATCCCCATCAGTAACCACTTCAGGGGAAATGTAGTATTACACGGTGGCCATTCACAGGCCAGGAAGGCACAAAGTCCACAAGAACAGGAGCTGCTCTTACTGATGGACTCTCTGTCCTGGGTCATAGAGGCGGGTCCTGAGTGGGGACTGCTTTCTATCACAACCCCTTTAAATCAAAATATTTCTGGCCAATAAGAGAATATTCTAAAGCCCTGGCCACACCTACTTATATCCAACAACTACAACCTTCAGCCACGGGGTCTACTACCAGAAGGGACAATGTTGATTACTGTGGATGTGGAGTCCTTGTACTCTAACATTCCACTTCAAAAAGCAATCTAATCACAGAGCCAACCCTACAACCAATCAGGTTTGTCCACCACGACACGTACTTTCCTTACAGGAAGGCATATGCTTGCAGTATATGGGTAGCAAAATGCCACCACAATATTCAAAACTTTTCAGAGCCCTATTTGAGGACAACTTTTTATTAACTTCCAATTAAACCTCTAGCATACATCCATTATATTG